>NW_010525641.1:0-13694 GCF_000687285.1 Phaethon lepturus | reverse complement strand
TATCGCTCTCTACAACTACCCGAAAGGGGGTTGTGGTGACGTGGGTGTCAGTCTCTTCTCCCAAGTAACAAGCGATAGGAGAAGAGGAAACGGCCTCAAGTTGTTCCAGGAGAGGTTTAGATTGGATATTAGGAAAGATTTCTTCACTGAAAGGGTTATCAAGCATTTGAACAGGCTGCCCAGGGAAGTGGTTGAGTCACCATCCCTGGAGTGTAGACATGGCACTTAAGGGACATGGTTTAGTGGCGTACTTGGCAACGTTAGGTTTATGGTTGGACTTGATCTTAAAGGTCTTTTCCAACCTAAATCATTCTATGATTCTATGATTCTGTTCTATGTGTGATGCATGCAGTAGGTAATATCAAAGGGCAGTAGCCACATTACAGCGCGCTCCAGCAATAACTTCACTGACCTGCATCTGCAGAAGTGCAAAGGAGGTAGAGAAAGGAGCCTTTCAGACACATGTTCTGCATGAAAACCAGATTACCTTTAAAGCCCTGAACTTCAAATACCATAACTTTTTACCCTCCTCATGCAGACAACTTTAGGGAGATGTGGGATCTTAGCTGTCTGGCTGGATAGTGGGGAATGTGCTTCATATAAGAGGAGAGCATCTACACACTCAGGAAAGTAAAGAGCATACAGAAGTTATAAAAGACAGTCTGTTCCTTCGTAAATCCAGTGTCTCGCTTGCCTTCAATATTTACATGTGTGTGTGTATTTGGTATTTGAGTGACAGAAATTAGTCTTCTATGGTTCTTTACACCTTTTAACATTATGTCATATAAGAGGACTAGGCTGAATCTGGACAAAGAGCAATCTGAGGCAATTGTACTCCCTGTCATTCTGCAGTTCTGGTCCACCCTCCTTATGGTAAGGTGATGTTATTCATACTGGTCATTAGCTGCTTCTTTAATAAAGTAGTGAACAGATTTAGTGAACAAATTAGATATGTTCCTGGCAAAGAGATTTTTGAGCTTTGGGCCAAAGCAAATAAGAAGTAGGAAAAAAAAGCAGTTGCTGTTAGCATATGAATCTCTAGAATTATTCTATGATGAAAGTTTTTATCAAGGTTACAAGTTTTTTTACAAGGTTTCATCCTATAATTGCATTCTGCTTGTACCTTGCAGTGAGCCACCTCTATGGATTTGGACTGATGGATGCTGAAGCAATGGTGATAGAAGCAGAAAAGTGGACAACGGTCCCTCCACAGCACGTGTGTGTGGAGAACACGGATCGGCAAATCAAGTAATATCTGCTGCCAAAACTCTTGCTGGCATAGACTTATGGAAAGAAGTTGGGTATAATATACCCCTCCCTTGCATTGTGTTTAATGGCTGATTTTGAAAGCTACACTAGGGATCACTCTCACCTTCAGATATGTCAGATCATTTGCCTGTAAAGTTAGTTCCCTGCAATTCTTGAAATGGAATTTAAAGCATGTCCCAAAACCTGAAGGCATAAAACAAGTCAGTCTGGATGTTAATTGATACTGGCATAGAAGAACAAGAATGTCTAGTTGAGTGCACCGCAGTCATCTTTGTAAGATGAGTACAAACTCAATAGTCCAGTGTCTAACAGACAAATATTCTTTTCATTAAAATCTTATATCATATTATCACTCTGAAACAGTCTCAGAACAGTCTCTGTCTCAGAGGCTAAGACTAAACTGGTTTTTGCTTGCTAGGATAGGGTCTCTATAGAACCAGGCTTAAGAGTAGTATTCTGTACATGCACTCTGTGGATACAGAGGGAACATCAGTCATAAGGCAAATTTCCAAAGCCTTAAAATTATTGAGGAAAGTTTTTACTTGATAGATATACTTGACAGTCTAGGTCCATAATTGGTATAGTCTGCAAGGAAGCCATGCCAATTTAAACCATCTGAGTCCAATACTGTTTGCCCACTGCTACAGTTAATATGTAAACTTGCTATTACATAAGCAAGGACTATGGCTATGCCAGGCAATTCCTGGTACTTAATGACCAGCTGTCATCCCATGACAATCCCAGCTGGCCACTAATCCACAAAAAATGCTCTGTACCAAAGGTTTATTCCTATTACAGGTCTTCACTGCCCTCTTTTAGCATGTGTACATGTCAGTATAGCCCTTAATAGAAAGCCCAGTAATTGCCAGTGACTGCAGTAAAGTAATTACACTATGGTGATAGTTTCAGCTAGGAAATAAGTATTAAAACTAAGGGTTATAGGCTACTGATTTCTCATAAATGATTGTCCAACACTGACAGTCACTACTAAGAAAAAGTGATTTAGTTGTCAGGAACAAGCAAGAAACATTGATGTTGTTTTTATATGCTTATATTATAGAACTATACGGCCTGACAGTGTTGTACGTTCTATTTACAAAGCCACCGGCTGTTCAGATAATTCCAACCACCACGTGATCTACTTGGAGCATGTGGTTGTACGCATCACTATTACTCATCCTCGACGTGGAGACTTGTCAATTTACCTAACCTCTCCTTCTGGAACTAGGTCACAGCTCTTGGCCAACAGGTATAGTATGATGACAGAACTTTGCAACCCAGTCAGCACGCAGAGCCTGCACTGAGATTGCAGCATCAAAGAGTAGTCAAGTCATTACAGTAGGTTTTGCTGAAAGACACAAGTTCTTGATTATTTTTTCTGAGAGAGATGGGGAAAATGAAGAACAAACAAACTGAAAGATGGCAACCTCTGTCTATCAGTAGAAGAATAGGTTGTAAAGTTGCTGAAGATCATCATCTTTAAAACTAAGAATAGTCAATTTTGATAGTCTTTTGTGGCTCACCAATTATTAGATGGCTGGGAAGTGCAAAGAAAATAATAACAGGCTGAGTGTTACAGAAGGAAACTGAAGCTGAATGGAAATGTGTTTCGACGTACTACTGACACTTATTTTTCATTCCCCTCCTTTCTTATGCCTTTGTCTACTAGTAATAAAAATCAGACAGTATAGTAATCTTCTCTTACTATTTTCTTTGAGCTTTCAGAATATGGTTATGACTCCTGATGTTACCAATTTGCATATCCTTTTTTCCCCTTTTGTAGTAGTATGTAGTATGCTCGAGCCATGAAAGGTTCTTGGTAGGAGAATGCTGAGAAGTTGCGCTAGCACTTTAAAATTAATTGGTCCATCTATAAACAGCCTATTAAAAATTTTAAAAAGTCAGAAATTTCCTTCATCCCATAGATCTGCAATGGATACTTGCTGTTGGATGTCAGGCCCCTCTAACATTAGCCACTAAGAAAGGTCCATCCTTTTTTTTCATTCTGTCACCTCTACAGTATGTTCTTGGAGAAACTGTGAGACTGCATCAAGTAGTTTCTTTTTTTCCAGATTGAACTCAAACAAGTATATCTTTATCCAATGTAGCATTTCCAACATTTGTGCAATTTCAGCCCCTAGAGATGAGGTACATCATTAGCATTTGTCCTTAACAAACTGAAAGGCTGCCCAGTGGTATTTCTATACCATTCATTATTACCATATCATTATTCCTATAAATGTTTCCATACTTCTCCAGATGACTAGGAAATTCTTCCTGACAGGACCATAGTATAATAAGGAATATTTTTGCCTTGGTGAGTAGCAACTTTAGATGACTGCAGCTCTGCTGGACACAGTGCGTGGCTTCCACACAAAAATTGACATTAGTGCAATGTGTCTCAGAAGCAGCAAGAGCTGCCATACGTCACATCCATGTTGTGAGAACTTTTCTGCCTTCCCACTCAAGTCTTCGCAAAAGTTTCTATCCCTAGACCTATTCCTCAAAGCTTGTAATGAATTGAGAGTGTCTTGCTTTCCAGACTGTCTCATCATCTACATTTCCTCAGTCAGATTTGCTGAAAAAAGCACATCAAATGGAAAGAAAGTTGTTATGGAGTTTTTGGCCCCTTTAGGATATCTCATGTGTTTCATTATCAGTGTTGTCAGTGCCTTGCAAACAAGACACACATGCACACACATCTATCTCCTTGCTATACTGAACAAAGAACTTACCCTTTGCTAACCAGTGCAGAGGGCAGACTTCTACCCTCTGAACAGCTACGAATCAGGCTTTTGTTTTCTATTTGAAGAAAACCTTCTTTATCTTTCTGTTCTGTTTTTATGCTACAGTTCTTCCATGCTTCAAAATGAAAACATCTAGAAGTCCTCCAACTAGGTATCCAAACAAAACAAGCTTGTGTAAACCCAGTGGTCTTAACACAGCTAACTCTTGGCTCTAGCCTTTCATGTCTTGCAGCTGACTCACAGCAAGTGGGAATTAAAGACATTCCAGTATTCACGGTTCACCTCTGGTGATGACTGGTATGTGGAAAAAGTACAAAGTTTAATTAAATCAGTCTCTTTGTAACCCCTGCTACTTAAAAAGTAATTGTTTTCTGTGCCTGTAGTAGAGAAAGAAAAAGTAAGTGTGTGTATTGAAATACAGTGGTGTTCAGCTGCTTCTTATCCTATACGATCAAAACACTAGCGTGAAAACAAAGAAACCTGAAAGGCCATTTAATGTTTTGGCATTTTGCAAAAACAAATTATTAATGAAAGAGCAAATATTCATAGGTTCACACCAGAAATTCCTTCCCCAAGCAAGTTTCAGAGATATACTGACTTGTCAGTCACATTTGGCTGACACAAACTCACAGCTCTGGGGTACTAGTATTAAGCAATAAATGTATTTTGCAAAATCTAGGTCTGAAATACACTAGAGCCTTCACAAAGCCCTTTCTTAGGGTAAAGTGATGTATGTGGACATAACAGACTTCAAAATGATATTTCAAGACTTGTTTTATTTCGATTTGCTGTTTCTCAGTTTAGTTGTCTTACAATTAGTATACTGATTGTTGTTGGGTGTGTATGCTTTATCATGATGTTATGAAAATTGGTGTAGGAGTATTGTTATTCACTAACATGAAAATTTCTTTAGTTTTGAGGCATTTGATTTTTAAAGTATTAATCACAAGGGCATCAAAACAAAGTCATTCAAGTGCAAATAGCATGCAGGGATGCCTTGGCAGCAAATGGTCTGGGTTTTTTTCTATATGCAAAGGTTCCAGAGGCTGCTACCTCACTGAGACGCTTTTCTCAGACATACAAGAGCTTTTAATGCACATGTACATGATTAATAGCAGCAATATAACTAGCGATAGGACGAGAGGAAATGGCCTCAAGTTGCACCAGGGGAGGTTTAGATTAGATATTAGGAAAAATTTCTTTATGGAGAGAGTGGTCAAGCATTGGAACAGGCTGCCCAGGGAGGTGGTGGAGTCACCATCACTGGAAGTGTTCAAAAAACGTGTAGATGTGGCACTTTGGGACATGGTTACTATAGTGGGCATGGTGGTGGTGGGTTGATGGTTGGACTTGATGATCTTAAAGGTCTTTTCCAACCTTAATGATTCTGTGATTCTGTGAATACCAGCTGTTTTTACTGAAACTAGGGAAAACCTCATTGCTTTACCATTACTCATCTGGGTTTAATTCAAAACAGTCTGCTGGTAAAATGTCTTAAAGTGCAAAAGGTATATTTTACACATGTGCACTTTTTCTACCAGTTCTGGAAAGAAAAGTCACTATGTAGTTTCTGGTGCATTGACAGTAGGTTCTCCAGGCAATACCTGGCCTTTTTCTGCATATTTTGTTCTTAATGTTGGCATCCCCTAAAATGACTTCAGTAAGAAAACTTGTTAATTGTAGGTGATGTGGATTCCTTTGCAGCTATTTGGTGGATTACACTGTCACTGCCTTGAGCCTCGTGTATTCTTTAAAAAACTGCATTACAGGGAACATATGCTTTGTTGTTTGGAAAGTATTAAACATGATTACATTGTATATACTGCAACAGAAGAAAAAATAGGCTTGGAAAGCGCTGGCTGGTGTGAGGATGAGAATTAATTGTTCAAATGATTACAGTTAAGTCCAAAGGGGAACGGTATCCCCTTTTTAAAAACAGTTGGCCACTGAATTTAGAAGCATATGTTTCTGAGTATTTTTGAAACATAACCATTATCTGTTCTAAAAGACATTCAATACAGGAGGCCATGGAGGAGCAGCTAAATAGAAAGAGGATAGAAGCTGCAAACTTGGGAATAGTTTGTCTCCCACCAAAGTCACAGCTTGTTTAAATCTTGCTCTTTAAATTTAAATCAGCTGTTGCCATTCATGCTGCATAACTGAATGTTTTTTTAACCATGGGGTGGCAAGTTTCCAGGCCACTAGATTCCTATGCTTGCATGGCACTGACATTAATAATACCTTTGTTCAGCAACAAAAGGAAATATTTTCAATACCATCTTTTTCCTATAATGAAATCTTCAATAATCAGTAAATTGTAATAATACCCTCCTCTGCAGAAAACTCTTAGACCAAAACTGAGGTGTTCTCATCTGATCTCACTTGCAAGATCACTTCATAAAAATTCCTGGTGACCAGAAGTAGAGGAACCCTTTTCTGTACAGAAGGTCATTTTAATTTCTGGACCAGTCCATCTTACATCTTTATTGCAGTTTACACATTAGACTTCAGTAACAAAAATTACATTTTAGGGGTAAAAAGAAAAGGATAGGGCCAACTTGTGTGCTGAGTCTCAGTGTTTCAAGTAGCTGTGAAAATTACCCTATGATGATATTATTAAATCCAGGATGAGTAAACAATAATCCTCTGCTTATGCTATGTCCACAGGATGAAGCAGTTCTTGGAAAACTCCCTCCCAACTCTAACTTGCTATGTTTAATTTAATTTATGTCTATGTCTTTTATTTTTCTGAATAGACACCCAGTACCCTTCTATCACCCATTCTTTGAACTGCAATTTCAATGCCAATATCTCTAAGAAGGATTTGAGTACTTCTTTTGTTATATACTGTCAGTATTAGCAATAGATATGGTGAGGAGCACTGGGGATACTGGAGACACAACATTAAAAAAAACCAAACAAACAATAAACAATTTTTTTATCTCAAAGAGGAAAAAGTTACTGCTGTTTTTTTTTTAACTGGGTTTATATACAAGAGTGTAAATGAATGCAAGGGACACTATCCTCCATCTAACTCATCATGGAAGATGTTCAAGGATAAATGTGGAAAAAGAATGAAGTGCAATATATCTGAGATCTAGAATGACACATGCCTTTCTTTGAGGACTGAAACTAGCAAAGAATTAATCAGGGTGATCTGCAGGGTAGGCAGGTATTGGATTTTAAAATTCAGAACTTTAAGTTCCATTTTAGTGGAAAATTAGTATCCATAATTAAAAGTTTGAAATAATTTTCAATAGTAGAAGCATTAATAAAGACAAATGTATGAAGACAAATTTAGGGTCCAAATAAATGTCTCAGATTATGGGTTTTGTACTGAACCAAAAATAAAGAGAGGAGCTGTGTAAGACACACTAGAGGAAGAACACCTAGGATTTTGCTTCCTGTAGATAGATTTGCCCCAGCTACTATGGCAAGGATGAATGGGTCTTTTCCTAGCCTTATAAAAACTAGGCCCAGCTCAATCTTAGTATAACAACACTTATTACATTGAGTTTCAGCTGGAATAAATTGAATTGTGTGATGAATGCTCAGTCTCCCCTACTGCCCTTACACTAATCAGAGATCCCTTTTCAGACCTACATGACTAATGGATAGGAAAAGTCTGTATATGTGGCACCATGTTCATTCATGCTCTTGCATTAGATTTTCTACCTGTTTAGAGTGAGGTTTCTGAAGATTTACTGCAAATTCAATAGGAAAACACACATAGCTTTTAAGACGACAACTATTAGCATCAGCCACACAGTTGGCTGACCAGTGCAGTATGTGGAACTCAGCAGCCTGACATGTCTTTAGGTGATGACAGAATTTCATGCTTATATGTATATAAGCATGTATATAAGCATGGTCATAAAAATTATCAGATTATTCTAAGCATCTATAAGAACCTGTAATAGTCAACTAACAATTCATCAGACCATATACTAATAATTTACTAGTCTGTGGCTAGTTTTACTATTTACTAGTCCTATCTGTCATGTTTTTGTGAAATTTGTTGCATTCAAACAACTTATTTTAATGTTATCAGCACTAATAAATATGAGTAATATAGGCATTCACAGAGAATGGAAAATAGTTACACAAATGAGAGGGCAAAAATCGACTATGGGCTGAATCCTATAAGTGCTCCATGCATGTGGGTCCTACTAAGGAGAGCTTTGGATATGTAGACCCATGCAACACTTGGCCTCATGCCTCTGACCAGTTTTCAGTAAGAATGCATTTTATCAGCATTCTATGTGAACAATTTAACCAGAACTTGGCACATATTCACATTGCTACAAAAGTATCCTGCTTTCCCAAAGTTTTCCCACTGAACTTCATAACCTTTGGAGAATAAAGATTGAAATGTACTTAGAAAATAACAGTAAAGAATCAAGGGAGTATAAAATGTATTTTTAAGAAGAATTAGAGTATTTTCATAGAATCGTAGAATAGTTCGGGTTGGAAGGACCCTTTAAAGCTCATCTAGCCCAACCCACCTGCAATGAGCAGGGAAATCTTCAACTAGAGCAGATTGCTCAGTCTTATCCAACCTGACCTCGAACACTTCCAGGGATGGGGCATCTACCACCTCTCTAGGCAACCTGTTCCAGTGTTTCACCACCCTCACTGTGAAAAATTTCCTCCTTATGTCTAGTTGAAATCTGCCCTTTTTTAGTTTAAAACCATTACCCCTTGTCCTATCCCAACAGGCCCTGCTAAAAAGTCTGTCCCCATCTTTCTTTTAAGCCCCCTTTAAGTACTGGAAGGCTGCAATAAGGTCTCCCCCCGGAGCCTTCTCTTCTCCAGGCTGAACAACCCCAACTCCCTCAGCCTTTCCTCATAGGCGAGGTGTTCCATCCCTCTGATCATTTCTGTGGCCCTCCTCTGGACCCTCTCCTACAGGTCCATGCCTTTCCTGTGCTGAGGGCTCCAGAGCTGGATGCAGTACTCCAGGTGGGGTCTCACCACAGCGGAGTAGAGGGGCAGAATCCCCTCGCTCGACCTGCTGGCCATGCTTCTTTGGATGCAGCCCAGGACACGGTCGGCCTTCTGGGGTGCGAGTGCACATTGCCTGCTCATGGCCACCAGTACCCCCAAAGACTTCTCAGCATGGCTGCTCTCACTCCCTTCATCCCCCAGCCTGTACTGATACTGGGGGGTGCCCCGACCCAGATTCAGGACCCTTCACTTGGCCTTGTTGCACCTCATGAGGTTCACACGGGTCCAGTCCTCAAGCTTGTAGTCAAACACTAGATTTCTCTCAATTTAATGGAAAAGTATTCTTAATCCATTGGATTTTCTACTGTACAGATAAAATTTTAATGAAAAATATTTAAGTATAGCTGTCACCAGTGGTATAAAAAGTAATTAAAATGCTGATAAATGTAATAGTTCTCATTCCGCTTTGTGTGTGAGAGAGGGAGATCTTTGTATGTGTGTATGTATATCTCTCTCTCTCTCTTTAAAGCTGAGGTGTGCCATTTTATTTAGTAGAGGCAACAGTCTTGATTAGAGTGTATCTATCTCCCATCAGTAGCTGTGGGGTACCAGGCAACATGCTGTGAGAAATTAATAGAAATGCAAGTTCTCTTGTGTCTTTCCAAAATCTCATTAATAAAGTCCATTAATAAACTCCCACCAGTCCACCTTTCCCTTCCCCTACCTGATCAGCATCAAATTGCAGCCTCTGAACTGGGTCCCCCATACTAGAAATTACTGTAATCCAGGCCTGAGCTCTAACCTCTTCACCCAAGACCTAAGTAATTATGGTAATGTTGTTAGTCAGATGAAATCATCAGATGCCATTAGTCCCTCAGTTTTACCCAAACTCAATAAAGTTTTTGAATAGAGTGATATCTTGGTCATTTGAGGTTTCAGACCAATGTCTCAATTGCCTCACAAGGAATCACATATATTGAGTTGCTCATATTGTTTCAGTCAATCCTTTTATTTGCTTAAAATCCCCTTTCAGTATTTCAATTCAAAACCAAAGATAAATGTTACAGAACTTTTCCAACTTAAAGTTGTTTGTATTTACATCATGCTTTTAAAGCAAAGGATGTGCTGTATTTTATGCACTTTTCCCAAGACACGTGCATTCTCTTAAGTCTTAGTAGCAATTATGACAAATGATGACATGTAAAGAATCTTCTCCATTAAAAACAAATAAACAAACGAACAAAACAAAAAAAACTGGTAAATGTATTTGAAAGATGTGCTGAAAAACCATTATGAGTAATGTTATGCAAAGGACTGTCTAAGTAGTATATCTTTCAAGAGTCTGGAGACTTGGAGGCTTAGCTCCGCTAAAATGGTGCTTTTAATGTCATGATTTATTTTAGGTTATTTGATCATTCAATGGAAGGATTTAAAAACTGGGAGTTTATGACTACTCACTCGTGGAGTGAAAAAGCAGCAGGTGACTGGATCTTGGAAATCTGTGACACTCCATCTCAGCTGAGAAATTTCAAGACTCCAGGTATGATTCTAACCTTTATTTGGGATCACTGGATTCAGAAGAATACTTGCAGTTGCTAGCACTGCTTTGACTCTTTTACACCTTTGATTTATACCCGTGAGATCTCATTGGTTTTTATGTGATTGGCAGAGCTCTGAAGACCTATGCATTATAATTACAAGAAAGACATTGAGTTGCTGGAGTGTGTCCAAAGAAGGGCAACAAAGCTGGTGAGGGGTCTGGAGCACAAGTCTTATGAGGAGCAGCTGAGGGAACTGGGGTTGTTTAGTCTGGAGAAAAGGAGGCTGAAGGGAGACCTTATCACTCTCTACAACTACCTAAAAGGGGGTTGTGGCGAGGTGGGTGTTGGTCTCTTCTCCCAAGTAACTAGAGATAGAACGAGAGGAAATGGCCTCAAGTTGTGCCAGGGGAGGTTTAGATTAGATATTACGAAAAATTTCTTTATGGAGAGAGTGGTCAAGCATTGGAACAGGCTGCCCAGGGAGGTGGTAGAGTCACCATCACTGGAAGTGTTCAAAAAACGTGTAGACGTGGCACTTTGGGACATGGTTACTATAGTGGGCATGATGGTGTTGGGTTGATGGTTGGACTTGATGATCTTAAAGGTCTTTTCCAACCTTAATGATTCTGTGATATTATTCTAATTTTCAGTTATCAAAGCAAATGTAATTTTTATGTTGCTGATATTTTTCACTTAAGACGTGGTTCTCTTTTATCCTGAACTTACTTCTGGTTTCTGTGGAGAAGTTCACCTTCTTGGGGTAAACTCCCCTCTTTCTTGCATTCAGAGTTGTTGCCTCAAAATATAAAAAGATAGTTTTGCCATTTATAGTGAGATCATACCAAATGTGAATTCTTCAAGCAGAGGAAGACTCCTGTACCATCTGGCAGGTTACCAAGAGTCAGTGCCTTAAACAAACAAAATCTTTAGTAGGTGGAGTTTTCAAGGAAAAAGACACAAAACTGCATGAAACTGCACGTGCCACATTTGAAAGTAGATATAATATTTCCATATACAGACATCTGTTTTCCTGGATGTTAAATATAGTTTTATCTGACAGGTCTTCAACATACATTAGAGCAGCCCAAAGTTACTCTACTGTATTAATTTTTCCAGTGACTCTCATGGCTGATATACAGACTAAGAATTTATTTCCATATTGTTTTTCTTTGCTTTGTATATTTTTATCCTACCCATAAGGAAAACAGTGGTTACATAACTAGACAATCCCTTTACACAGAAGTAAGAAATTGCATTGTGCTCCTGTGCATATAGGTAAAGTGCCCAGGCCTCGCATTTGTTTACTTAAGAACTAGAATTTTTAAGGCTACAGACATTCTTCTGTTTTTAAGTCCCACTGCACAGTTCAGTTTCATTCACAAATTTCAGAATGAACACTTCAAAAGAAATGGAGTTTGAGGCTTTCAAAGAGACTCACAGAAGTAGGTGCTTACTTCTATTTACTGATTATGAGGTCCCTGTAGACCTACTGAACCTTTCAGCCTTGAGACCTATTTTGAAATATATATAGTATACACAGACAAAAATATATGCATGAATACTGAATAGTCCCTCTCATGGGGCCTCACATCAAAACAGGTGGAAACCCTTTAATAAAAAAACTCTCATGGGGCTACACCTGGCTGGCAACTAGTCACCAGCAGCGTTCCTCGGGACTCAGTCCTAGGGCCGGTTCTGTTCAATATTTTTATCAATGATCCAGATGCAGGAATTGAATGCACCCTTATCAAGTTTGCTGATGATACCAAACCGGAAGGTTCTGTTGACTCTCTTGAGGGACAAGAGGCCTTGCAGAGGGATCTAGATAGACTGGAGCATTGGGCAATTATCACCGACATGAAATTTAACAAGTCCAAGTGTTGGATTCTCCACCTGGGACAGAGTAATGCTGGGCACAAGTTTAAATTGGGAGAGGAGTGGCTGGAGAGCAGCCCTGAAGAAAGGGAGCTGAGGGTACTGGTTGACAGTAGGCTCAATATGAGTCAGCAGTGTGCCCTGGCAGCCAAGAAGGCAAACCGCATTCTGGGGTGCATCAAACACAGTATAACCAGCCGGTCAAATTAGAGCTGAATGCTACTAATGTATTGGAAATTACTTATCACTAAAGCTAAATTAACACTTACTCTTGATATCTTAGACTTGTGATGTTAATTGTACCAGCAAATGCAGAGCAAAGTTTCCTGTACACTAAAAGAGGTATTCATTAAATATATTGGGAAATGTAACCATAGACTATGAGCATAACCATGTAGTTCCTTTTTATATGTCCAGAGGATTTTCAGTGTTTTTGAATCTGATAAGAGACAGGTATTAAACAATAACTACATAATTTAAATTTAATCAGATTACTTGAAAAAAAGAGAGACAAAAATCAATGATTTTCAACTGTCTTACACTTATTCTTGAAGCAGCCAGGAGCTGCTCTGACTTGAAGGACAAGTTAGGGCAGCCCTTCACCTTTTTATGTACTGGCACCCAATGGTTCCTCCAAGGGGGATGAAGGATAGCTAGAGCACAACACATTTCAGCTATTTCCCCTCTTTTCTCTGCCCTGGCATGCTCCCTATACTAAAGCCTGGAAAAGAACTAGCATGGAGCCATTTTTAAAACTGTTCAGCTGGGCTATTCTCCAGACATAATTTACAGCCCTTTTATGTTACCAGGACACTCTAAAAGAGACAGACTACATTTCCAGCTTTACACTTTAAAGCCTGTTGCTGCAAAGTCTTTTTTTTATGAGTTCTCATATGGTCTTGTTGATTTACTGATTTCAGTACTTTATATATATTATTCATTGTGCTACAGTGGCTATTCTTCTGGGACTGATTTCTTTTGCTCCATGAGGACTAAAACCTGAAGTTTCAACTCTGGAGGAAAAGGAGCAGTAAGGCCATGGAATACGAAGAAAGGACATGCCCAGCTGAGGGCAGTGCAGGAAGCTAGTATGCAAAAAAATCTTGCTGGAGAATATATACTTTACTTTCTTATAACCTGAATGTGAAACACAGTTGTAGCCTGGTTAGGGTTTTGTGCACTTTGGGATTTCACAAGGTACAGTCTGGTTGTGAATTTGTGCCCTGGTTCATTGTATCGTATTTAGTAATACATCCCCCAGCTTTCTGCAGTGGTTCTTGCCTCATGATGGAAGCTATCCAATGGCATTTCTGTT
>NW_010525640.1:0-570 GCF_000687285.1 Phaethon lepturus | reverse complement strand
TTTGATTCTCTTTACAGCCTAAAGCACCACATGGGGCAGGAGACAGGCCAGGACACCACCTCAGGAGGGATCATAATCGGCATCATAATGATGCTCACCTGACTCTGGTCCTTGCAAAAGAGGGAGTGCTGATCAGGGCTGTAGAACCCCCTGTCAGCCTTGGTTGTAGTGACCATTTTTGCCTCTTCAGGGGGCTTTTGGGGGGAATGCCATGGGCAGCAGCGCTCAAGGGCACCAGAGCTCACTACAGCTGGTTCTTTCGGGCCTGGGTCCGCCTCTGCCTTCCACTGAGGCACCCAGCGTGACCCTTGGAGGAGCTGTACATGCTGGTGGTGGCAACATCTGTCCATGGGAGATCCTCAGCAAGAGGGTCCCCTTCCATCCCATGGTGGGCTGGGAAGCCAAGTCACCGGAGGCTGGGCTTGCTTTAGTCTTGCTTGCAGATCTTGAGCTTAGACAGACTAAGTTGTTCCAGTATCATCCCTCTTGCCACGTCTGCTGCCTTGGTTCAGCTAAGGATGTCATCTTCCAGCCTGATAAGCGAAAAAGGGCCGACCGCAACTCTCCTCC
>NW_010525639.1:143976-144480 GCF_000687285.1 Phaethon lepturus | reverse complement strand
GGAAGGGACCTCTGGAGATCACCTAGTCCAAGCCCCTGTTCAAACCAGGGTCAGTGAGAGGAGGTTGCTCAGGGCCACGTCTAGTTGTGTTTTGAATAACCCCGAGGATGGAGACTCCACAACCTCTCTAGGCAACCTCTACCAGTGTTTGAGCACTCCTCGGTTTAAGGGTTTTTTTCCCCGCCCTGTATCAAGTTGAAACTTCCCTTGTTGCAACTTGTGTCTGTTGCCCCTTGCACTACTCCTGTGCACCTCAGAGAAAAGTCTAGTTCCATCTTCGACATACCCCACAGAGAGCAGCCATAGAGAGAATGCTGTGCCTGAGGCAGCGACACAGCCCTACAGCACCCCTGAAGCCTCCCTTTCCCTGTGATGGTCTCCAGCCCCCGACTCATCCTCATGACTCTGGCGGGCCACCATGGTAATATCCTGCTTGTATTGAGGAGGCAAAAATACTCCAGAAGCAGCAAGAAATAGGCACATCTCTCAACCTGCTGGGTTCCA
>NW_010525639.1:120818-143907 GCF_000687285.1 Phaethon lepturus | reverse complement strand
GGCGTCCCCCAGGCCTGCTCCTACCCAGGCAGTGGGCCCCCAGCCCACACCGCTGCGTGAGGCTATTCCAGCCTGGATGCGGGGCCCTGCCTTTGCCTTTGCTGAACATAACCTCAAAACCCCACTGCTGGAAAATACATCATAGGTCTCGTTGAAAGTAATTCTCAAATCTGCTGACTAAGAAAATACCCTTCACTTTCGAAGCTTAACATAACGTACCAAGTTAAATCATATTTGCAAGATCAGAACTCATCTATTGATTCAAAGGACACTTTCATTCTACAGAGAGTTTAAAAATCTTCTGCTTTCATGATTCTTTAAGTCTAAGAAACGATCTTGAAGTAAATATACAAGCTTTTTATTAAAACATTGCTTTTGATTATTCATTTCCTATAGCACTTTGATCTGAAAAATTCTGGAACCAATATTAAATTGCAATATAAAGTTCTCCCAGTAGGAATTAAATGCAGTTTTAGGTATTTTACTGTAAGTTCCCAGACTATTAAATATATTTAAAATATATTTAAAATTTTAAAATACTTAAAACATATCAGTTTAATATTACATAGATTTAAAAGACTTTTCTTCCCTTCTCCCCTCTACTGCTGAGCAACAGACTAAAAGCAAGCATGATTATGGCACGCTGGAAAGTAATTTGTGTATATTCTGTCCAAATTGCTCTTTACTCGCCCTCCATGGGTTAAGTCAGGCTGAGGTTTAGACCAAGAAATAAGACAATAACTGAGCAGTGTTAAAAGTATTACGAGAGCCGTTAGAGGTAGCTACCACTGAGCTGCCTGTCAGGTTGGCTGGATTTCCTTTTTGATAACCTCAGACTTGGAATATACCAAACATACATCTTCTGCATAACATACTGATGAACAAAACTCCAGCCACCAGCCCACGTGTGCAGCCTGACAGACACAAGTGCATACAGATCATGCACAAACTGATTATTCTGCAAAGTCCTTCTGATCTGCTCGCCTGGTCGAACCTACTGCATGGACACAGCAACTCCAACACCAGAGCTGGATCTTGGACTTCATCACCAGCTAATTTCCATGGCCAAAGACGACATCCACATTTGCCATCTACTACAGCCAGACAACCCAGCAGCCCTGTCTTACTTGCCATTGCTGGCAGAAAGGGAAGTAGAAGCAGTCTACACTTCATGAAGCTGACAGACATGGGGAGAAGGGCACAGATGCCGGTAGGTGGGTTCCTTTGTGGTAGGGCATACTCACCTGCACCAGCAACAGGTAGACGCTCCAGTTCCTAACGTTAACTCATACTCCTGAATGCTGAATTTCTGCCGTTAACTTTAATCACACTAAGGAAGTCTCCACAAGCAATGTAAATTACCTACTAACCCCAGCCTTCTCAGTGGAGTTAACGACTGAATGCATTAATCAGCACTGGTACCCACAGCTGTTAAGCTAAGCCCTGGCACAAGAGCGGGCTGTGCCATCATTGAGTGGTGCAGTTGACACACCTGAGTGACAGGGTGCCACCCAGAAGGACCTGGATAAGCTTGAGGCATGGACCCATGTGAACTTCATGAGGTTCAACAAGGCCAAGAGCAACGTCCTGCACCTGGGTTGGGGCAACCCCCAGTATCAGTACAGGCTGGGGGATGAAGGGATTGAGAGCAGCCCTGCTGAGAAGGACTTGGGGGTACTGGTGGGTGAAAAGCTGGACAGGAGCCTCTGTGCTCTTTTGGGCAGTAACAACAGCTGGGGAAAATATCCCTATCCTAAATTAGAAAGTTTTTCAATCATAGGGTTTTTTATCATGGGATTTTTGTAATGGGTTGTTTATTCACCGACTCTTTCTTTGAAAGCATATAGAGTATAAGGCTGCCCTGTTATTTCCTTGAATCCTCAATTTAGACAGAAAAGATTTTCTCCAAGAATCCCTTTGTAAAAACAGCCCTCTTGTTTAAGGCTAAGGACATGTTCTGCAAAATTACCACAATATATGATTTACGATGGAATCTTCTTAGCTTATTTTGAAAAGAAATAGGAAAAAATATATCTATCCTGGCTTTAAAGAGGTGTGTAAAGAAAGCACGGTATCAGAAGAGAGCGCGCTACGCTTGGAAAGTAGCACAGACACATCTGAGCACGTGAATAAGCCAGTTTCATCTCCTCCATTTTTGATCCATCAGCACAAATTAATATATATGAACCACACTGAGGATAATGTTGTTAATGTTATTTTGGAAGCAATTTTACATTTTTAGAGTTCAATATAAAAGTCTGCCTCCTTTTCTAGGAGGACAAGGCTCAAAAAGATACCCTGATGGTTCTCTGTGCAGCTGAATTTGTGGGCATGGGATGATTCTGCAGGTCAGCAGATTTCCAAGTCAACAGCATGGACCATACAGGAGTTCAGTATTTTATTTCTGCCACAGAGGTCAGCAGTTAAGCAGTGATGCTATGCAGTAAGTAATCCAGACACTGGGGTTATTAGAGGGGCTGGTGTGACACAGCAAGATATATTGCTGAAATAAAGATGTATTAAATCTTAACAGTTGTCTCATCTGTCATTGGCAGCTGCGGCCCTTGAGTACCAAGAAAAAATGGTTTCAGAAACCTCCAAAAAGACCAGGCTTTCCAGTCTTCTGTTATAGCATCCAAACAGCAGCATTTAAAATCTAAGGTTTTAATTTCAGCTGAGGTACAAAAAGGTATCTGGTTAGTTAAAGCATAGGCCAATCTTTGCAAGCTTATTAAACTTCAAGAAAGTAGTTTTTTTCTAAAATACAGCTCTTCATTTTATATAGTGTGTGCTGTTCAGTGTAATTTGCATGCAAAAGCCAGGAGAATGTGATTAAAAATACCCATCTAGAGACACAGATGAAAAACTTCAAACATTTTCTGATTCCCTTCTGTTCCACTCATTATTTCAATACCTCACTACAACAAAGGAATAGATAACACTTGTCCTTGACATTAGCCTAAATTATCTTCGGTGTGCAATACAATACCTATTAAATTAGGCTTATTTTAAATCAACGTCAAGGTCTGTTCAAAAGGTAAAACTCTGTGTACCTTTTGCCTTTTGTATAACACTTTCTCCCCCCGCCCCCAAAACTTCTCAGAGGTCTTAAAAACAGCCAGATAGGGATGGTTTTTTAACTAACTTCATTATCTAGTATTAAAAGTCATCAGAGACATTTACCTCTGGCATTTTAAAGCAACAATAAAAATATTCTTCATTTTGTGCATAATGACAAAAATAATCGGCACATTAGGCAGTAATTCATGCCTCCCCTTCTTTAAATAAGGCTCTAAAAAAAAATTTAAATGCAAATGACTGATTGTTCCTTCATGACTAACATTTTATATTAGTTTAAAACATAACAATTGTGAAAACAATGCAACTTAGAGTCCATTAGGACTATACTTCCAAAATGAAACATAAAAGGTAGCGGTCCAACAGTGCCAAGCTGATGGCAAGCAACGCGTACCGGGAGATCCATGGAGGTTGTCCCCTCCTGTGGCAAAGCCCAGGCCCAGGGGACTTGACTCACCAGAATTATTACATGAACCTGTGCCAGATGAAGAGTTCTGGTCTTAAGCAAAAGACACCCATCAGATAATATTCGATAGTCTAGAAAGGGAGAGAATCTCAAAGCTGCCATACTACAGTTCTTCCTAAACACCTTTGGGTTTTCTACAACCAAGATCATTATAGTGATCATAGAATCATTTAGGTTGGAAAAGACCTTTAAGATAACCAAGTCCAACTGTTAACCTAGCACCTGGTACGTCCACATCCCAATGGGTATCCATCTACCATCCACCACAATCTGATAGGAAGAGAGAGGACCTGTATTTATTTCCCACAAAAGACCAAGTTAAATGACATAGTAACTGAGCCCCAGAGACTTTTCACTAAAACCTAGGCTCTCAATGCCAAAACCATTTTCAAAACTATCTGGAGCCACATTTTCAACAATAATTTGGCAGATAAGGGTGCAGAAAGGCATCTCAATTATTTTCTCCCCATAAAATCATTAGAAATCAGGTATTTTTGAAACTCTGCTTTTTAAAAGCTGCCTGGTGATTTTTCAGATCTGACCTCTAAATGCTTATGGGAAAAAAAAAAAGCAGCAGGAAGAAGTGGAGAGTAAGGAGGGAGGACCTGAAATGGAAACTAGCTGGTTAATATCATCACATCCATCCTTAAAACCATCCACTGCAAATAAAGTGCTTTTGTTTCTGTGAATGGAGGAATGCACAGCAAAGAACATCTCTGATATTACTCTAATAACAGTTTGCATCAGTCCATGATTCTTGACCACTTGGTGCAAAGCCTCCACCACCTTACGGCGCTCTCTCTTGACATAGGGATGCAGCACTCAAGCATTAGAACCAAAGATACAGGAGCATCAATAGGGACTTTTGATGGAATTATACTCCTAAATCATTTAGTGTGAAAGCTTCAAAGACTCCAGCCTTGTTTTAGAAAGTCATTTCAAAAATTAATTCCCTAAGTCACTGTGGAAACTGGGACCTATGCCCCTACATCACCTAGATGAAACCGAAAAACATTTTTAAAAAAGAAGCACTCGAAAGAGAAACTAGATTTGCGTGCACAATCATTTCAAGCTACTGAGCTTGGGAACATGCTATCATTCTTATATTTTACCTTGACTCACCCCATATCCATGAATGCATTTTCCAACACACAAACATCACTCAGTCTGGGGAAGGAGATACAAGTATTGCCAAAACCCATCAGCTTCAAATTGTGGACAAGGAGTGCACTGAGACCTTTGAAACAGATCCCTTCCACCCCATAGATGCCCTAATTGCTCCCTGTCTCCTCTGGGCTGATCCAGCCTCTTTGTTTCTCCTCTTTCTCTCCTAGAAAAATTAAGGTTGTAAGTAGCTGGTACTCCATACCAGGGCAGCAGGTCTGTCTCTGTTTGAAGTGTCTGTATTATATTTCATAATGAATTCAAATATTGTTGTAAGGTTATTAAAATCATTCATGATTTTATCTGTGCCAAATGGATCATTACACTGTCAACATTCATCTTTATTATGCAAAAATATGCAGAACTTAACATCTTTTGTTGAGCTGGCAAAACAGTATATTGAGCAGTAACTCTATTTTTCATTAAATTTTGCACAAGGTTAAAGCGCATGTGGAATCTGATCACCAAAGGCTTCATTCAGAATCATCACACAAAACAATCTTGTGCAGCAAAAGATTATTTATTTTAGACCTACAAACAAATAAATTGTTCTGAGTAGTGCTCACTGAACTAAAGGTGTTCTGGTTCATTTATAGTTCCCTTTGATTTTTACTATTGTATATTTAAAACAAAACCAAAAACAAATCTGTCAGAACCGAGCATTACCTTTCTAATACCCTGAAAAATATATAAAAATGGAAGTGTTTGACAGCCCCTCACAAAGAAAAGTTGCTTTTCTGTTTCAATAGCTGGGAGAGGCATAGCTATCTAAGTCCTTGAAAATCAGCACGTGTTTGGGAGGATTTTGTTGCCGACTTTCATTTCTTGGCAAATTGCACAGAAAAAATACAATCAAAGCAAATCAAAGGAGCACTCACTCTGCTTCTACGCTTACGGCATAGTTAGATATTTTATTAAGTTAATATCCATTTGAGTAAGATTCGGTGATTCTCGGCTGATTCGTGGCTATTAAAAAAATTTACTATTTTGCTTTAAAATATTTTTAGCTTAAAAAGGCAGCTTGAGGAAGCTTGCTTTGCTTTACCTGGCCAGGTCTGGAGGGAAGGGGAAAACAGCGGGGGGCAGAAGGTGGGAAGGCGACAGAGGATAATATTAGTACCATGAGGAGTATTAGGGCAACTGGGCGTCTGAGGGTGGTTTGGGGTGGGGGGGAGCGGAGAATAAGGGGTTTTTTTTCTTTTCTCTCTTTTTAAGTGTTCTACGCACACTTCACAATCCTGCTTGATGGAAACTCTCTGTAGGCTCCAAGGCTACCTCCAATCTTGCCTCTTGCCTTCTACTCTCTCAATGCCTTCTAGCAGAAAGAGAAGTTCATTTGTTCTGATTACCTCTAGTGTAAGAATCATTTCTTGGGAAGCTCCAGCCATCTTGAAATAGCTTTTCTGACTCAGTGTCGCATTAAGTCTTCATTTAATTCTTCTTTCTTTGTATTTCTCCTGCCAGACAATCTCTGCAATTGTATGAACTTTTGGAAAACCCTTTTGGGTTGCAGTTTGCAGATGCATTGCATAAGGCTAGCACAGGTAGCTGCGTAAATTATGCTGTCAAAAGTGATTAACATTTAAAAGGACTAAACAGAGGAAGCAGATAATACCTCCAAGATCTGTTTTTAATTAAAACATCCTAGTAATTAATATGAAAAGGCAAAGACTGAAAATCAAAGAGCATAGAGCTTCTAAAGAGAATAGTTTTTACGCTTTTCAGTAGGGATCACCTTTTCTGATGTGCAAGACCACTTCTAAACTACCTGCCTCACTGGAGACCTTTCACTTAATAAAACAACTCTGCCCACATAAGTACAAAAAATTACATCATTTAATCAGAAACATTTGGGCATTTATTACTTTTTCAAACATACTTGCTTTAAGATAAACTTGCCGCTCACTGAAAGCAAACCTTATTTCAGAGTCTCTGTGCCTAGTTGTTATATCCCAACCGATTCCTCTACTTTCCAAAATAATTACCAAACATTCCCTCATCTATGCTGAAACAGTAAAAGGGCATTAATGCTGAACCCCGTAAGTAGCTAAAATGAATAGCACATACCAGAGAAGTCTAACGCGTGTAGCCTTTGCACATAAATCAAACTGCCTTACGCATTCTGACAGCTCCATCTAGCCACAGCTACACAGAAGTAACTTCATCCCAGGCAGAATGAATTAATTTACATTCGGCACATACCAGCTATTACAAAAACTCTTGTGGTCAAAAGCGTCATTTCCAGAACAACTTTACTATTGTTTAACAATTAGATTAACACTTTCATAATCTATCTGTGCTTCAGGTTACTTGGGTTTCAGAGAAACACAGGATCAGAAAAGTCATGTCTTTAAAGGCCCCAAAATTAGAGCATCTGGATAATGTTGCGAACAGATGCTAGGATCAGAACTTGGCAGGAATTCCTGAGATGGGAACCTCGAACATCCTGGGGAGACAACAGAGCAAAATGGGATATAAGGTAAAAATGCAAAGTGCACAGTGACAGAGTGGGAGAGGCGACATGCAGGACATGGACACGTCTCATGGAGCAGACGAGCAAGAATAATAGCAAAATAGCCAGCTGCTAGAAGCAGGGGGAAGGGAGAAGCAGCCTCCTCACCATGAAACTCCAGTACCACCAGTTTACGAATCCGCAGCTTGTGGCCCAGCCTATCCCTCACCCGCGGCAGCGCAGCCGGGCGCGGGCAGCACCACCGCCCATCTGCTGCTGGCTGACTCCTCCAGCTACGCTGCACGGGCAGTGAGGGGGGGAGACAGAAGAGATAAGTAATTTTTCTCCATTTTTTCCTCCTCCATCCATCACTGACAGCTCTAATAATCTGAAATTCACCTTTTTGTATATACTGGGGCACTGCACGCACTAGTAAAATACCCTATGTCTTTCTCTGGAAACCAGTGATGCTAACCAGCTCCAGACCCACAACTTTAAGCCTTTATATATAACAAAATGTTAAAATAATTTGAGGAAATGATCTCTCATTTCATTACACATTCTTCTTATTGTCTACAATGTTAAACACTGTTGACTTGGCTGGTGTAAAGATCAGGCTCATTAGAAGTGACCCAAGTTTCAGACACATGGGATGGCTGCTGAGGCACCTCCCATTAAAACAGAAACCTCCACGAGGCACTGAAAGACACGTTGCTTAGACCTAACTTTGGGCACACATGCCTGAAAGCACTGGCCTGCTACAGTTATGATGTTAACAGTGGACTAGGCAAGTTTATATCACAAAACTCCTTATGAGAAGTGGCAAAGGGCTGAAAAGGAATTTTTACACCATTTTGAGTTCTAGCTAATGCAATTTACAGATCACTGATAAAGCATTTTGTCCTTAAGCTGATCTAAATCAAAATTTCAAATGCTGCTAGTTTACCTAGCATGTTTGAGGTTCAAATCCTATGCTAAGTCCCTTAAAACTCCAAATGATAAATCCCCAAGTTTCAAATATGCAATAGTTCCATTTTATACATAATTCCAGAATAACTAATGCAGAAGGAACGGAGATTAGTCCTCAAAGCTGGACTTTGGCAACTGCCTAAAAATGCAAACAAGAAATGTAAATCTGGCCTGCTGCTGTGCTTGTACCGGGACACACACAGGCATTTGCCCCAGCTAATGGCACCATGTGGCCATGGGTGTCAACACTCAATCCGAACTGGAATTTTACTAAATAGCAGAGAGAAGAGGGGCTGTAAACCCCCCCAGGCCAGTCCGCCCGCGATCCCTGCCAACGACACAGCTGTTTTTCAAAACTAACCTCAATAACAGAAGAAAATAAAAATTCCACATGCACAGAAGGGAGAAAAGTTTAAAATGGCAAACTTTTCCACAAACATATATCTAATACTAAGGATATGAAAGCAGAAATGCTGCTAGAACTTGAGAAGAAATCATAACTGACCGGAGCACTGTTTCACTGCTCCAAAGATGGGCTCACCTCTTATCCCCTCTGACCACCCTACTTCGGGTGCTTTGGTGCAGACATTTTTGAGGTAGGGAAGGCGGGGAGGGTGGCACTGGGTGTTTTTGATGATGGTTTTGGACTCTGGAACAGATAAATAACTTTGTCAGAAAGGCAAACACCGCCTGGGCTGTCTCAGCCCTCCCCTCACACTCACATATAATGAGGAGAAAGGCGGAAAAGAGGAAAAAAAAAAAACCAAACTAGAGGGGAAAGAGAAGTTACACTGTACCGGAACGTGATTAAAAAGGATTTATCACACATGTCATTTCTAATTTGGCACTGATAGCTTAGCATTGTTCAATACAGATATTTTATTATCTCAGATGCCTGTTCAAAGACTGCATCCACAACACTGCTCAGAGATGAGTGGAAAATAAGCACACATGTGCATTTACATAAGGCAACAAGAGCGCAAGCATTCGTATAAAACACAGATATATCGTGGCTCCATGCACCAGTGAGCGGACAAGTAATGAAGTTTTTCCTCTGGAAGGTTGTACATTGGTGGCATTAAAAGGTATCGAGAGGCTCCAAGGTGGGAGCCGGAGGCGGCAGAATGGGCAGCGATGCCAAGGCAAGGAGAAGACTCATGGCCATGGGATGCAGGGGTGGAGGGTGGCAGGATCGGCTCGTGAGGACGTGCGGCAGCGACATATCTCCGAGTCAGCACATACAAAGCAGGCCTCGTCCTTCACAGTGGGACTTACCAGTCCTTACTTTATAGCCGAAATGCCAGGAACAACTTGTGCTGAGGAGCAGGTATGACAGTTGTTTCTTCTGAGGCCACTTAATCCTAAAAAGCTACTGTGGCTACTTCCCGCTCACTCCCCCACCACTGCCAGAAGGCTGCAATCTTTATACACATTTCTGTTCACTCTTCACCCCTCGTCTTGCATAAAGGAAGTTTAGTTTAGGAGTTTATTGTGGGTCTGTTATCAGCTATATTCCTTCAGTTCTAATTTAGCAAGTTGTATACTGAAAATGCCCAGGCGGATCCCGTCAAGGTTTTGGTATGTGAAGTGTCCTCTGAGAAAACAACTGAGCACCGCCACTTTGGGTTTCCAACACTCCCTCCCACACGTGAACCTTAGCTCCACTTGGGGCTGTTCATGTGCGGGTCCCACTCCACTCCCATCCCTAAAACTCAAGGCTCCATAAAGGGACTTCCCTGAGTATTCAAACGACTACAGTCAGGGAGCAGCAGGTGAAGCTGCTCGTAACTTGGAGAAGAAACTGCGGCCCTGGTGTGAATCACTGCAGAGCTGAAACACTAGTCCTGCTCAAGAGGACTAGTGTTTTGAAGAACTCAGTTTGGTGTTCTGCATCGCTCTTCTGAGCAAGAGCACAGTTAGAGTGCATGCCCTGGCACCTCGATGCAACCTGTGCCCGGTGCTTCCCAAAACAGGTCCTGGGACCACGGTACATGCCCAGACCAGAAGGACACACACGGTTTGTACAAGGAGGAGGTTGACCCCCCTCAGCTGATTGCACATAAGTGGAAAACCACAGGGAATGGTCGGTGAAGAAATGCAAAGCGTGCTCATCTTTGGAAAGCACAGAACAGCTTGGATCAGTCACCAAGCCCCTCCCAAACAAAGCAAAAATAACTTTTGAGGCCTGTGAGCAAAAGCAATAAACAGTTCAATAAAGGCTGCTCTAAATATTGCATCAGAAGTACATTGGAGTCTAATTTACACTTTGCTGATCCTTATAAATTCCACTTAAAACCAAAGTACTTTTCCATTCACCTTCCAGCAAACATTTCCTAGGAGATAGCCCTGAATTTGAGCTTTCATGTTCAGACACAATTCCAATGCTATTTTAGAACACCTTCTAAATTCTGTGAAATAAAACTATATTGAGAGAGACAAAATACTTAAAGATATTTAACAGCACACATACCTTTTCACTGTGTTCACTTTGATCCCAGAAGTCCAGTAATACAGAAGAATCCAAAAAACACCCAAAAATCAGTGCCTACAGAACTATTAGAATCCATCAAAAAAATTAATTTAACCAGACTTGCCCAGACTGCTGTATTTTTTTAAACCTTTAAATAGATATATCGGAAGTAAAACACTTCAGTATAAAATTCCCATATATTGTATAATTCAAAAAGCTGAGATGACAAAAAAAGAAAAAAATCAATCACTCAACTAAAGCACTCAAGCTGTAAATAATTACCATCGGAAACACACATCCAACCCAAACTTTTTATTCTGCAGCATTAAACTAAGAAACGTTTTTGGTTTTTAATTGGTTCGTAAAAAGTCCAGTATATCTCACATGCAATTATGTCGCGTAGAAACAGCTCAAATGGAGCTGATAGAGACTACAGTTTTCTAAACTGCTTTCGCAAGGTTCACCTGCAGAGCACAGTCAGACAAGGAAACAGCTACAAGTTTCAGCGTTAGCAAAAGGCACTTGGTGGTGGAACCTGAAGGGATGTTTCTGCTTCCTCCTTCCTCTAATCCCTAAATGACTGACTGTCAAAAGCTTGGATCATCTCTCTTCTTCTGCCCCTTCTGATAATAATATAATTTAAAACCAATGATTGAATTTGAGATGACAGATTTCAGATCAAGGCATCATCCATCTGCTCTGCTCCCCAAAAACATGGGAATTGGTTGGTTAAAAATCCAGAACCGCAACTCCCTCCACCATAACCACTGAAGCTCAGCATGGGGCAACTCTTCTGGAGAAGGACTATGCAGTATGGAGCCAGCGGCAGCACAGAGCCTACCAGCTAACTCTCTGGCCTGAGAGGATACGCACACTAGCTGTCCACAGATATTGGCTTGGGCTTCTTAGCCAGACAGGAGCCTCCTGACTGCCCAGGGGAAGGGCAGGAGACTCACACCTTTCCACTGTGCAGCCATTTATTTGCCAATTCCAGCAGCTCCCTTCAAAACCCAAGACAGGAGTGATGGCCAACACCAGCACAAGCAGGGGCACCACAGGAGGAGAAAGAGAGGAGGACTACCTGTAGGACACATGACCAAAGGCTACTGTTGGCAAATGAAGGTCCTTCGTAAGCTTCTGCTCGCAGCTCTTTGTCGAGGTTTGATTCATCAAATAAGAAAACGGAGACTATGCATAAACTTTTACTTTCTGCGTTAGTAAGTCATTTACCTGCAACAGCCACTGACTACTAGTGGTTACAAACTAAAAGGTTTCATATGCTTTAAAGATAAAAGTTGTGACTACATTCAAGCTATATTCTCCAAGATACATCAATCACTCCTGCCAGAACCCAGTTATCAATGCCAGCTAAACCTAAAGTTGTAGCATTTCACATATATTCTGTAAGATGTTTTCCTGATACCCCAAAGTCTGCGATTTTGCAAGACTGTTAGCAGCGCAGCTAGCCAGCAAGGAGCACCAAGTACCAAATTGCTTGGCACCTATTCAGCAGCCAGACACACTTCCGACAACCTGTGCACCAAACAGAGCCTTCTACGCAGTCGGCTCATTCTGTTTAGATCCTGTCATGCAGCAGACTTAACTTTGCAAATTGACCTTAACATTCAACCATTTAAAAAAATTGACTGAACTTCATCTTTCAGTAATATTCTTTTCCTGGAGAAGCATTGCTTAACTTCAGATGTCAATCTTAGATCCTTGTGTTGAGAAGCTGGTGTCTGCATTCCGGCAGGCAATTCGGCGTGCCCGATGCTGAATGGCTCTCTGGAAGGTGCAGCTGTCCCCCACTAGCTGTACAGACATGAGGATACCAGCTTAACTTTAGCACAAATCAGGTACCTAAAATTAGGCAACATAAATACCCATCTGTGTTACTCAACTGCAGAGATATTTGAGAAGTGGAGAGGAGCAGATTAAAAAAAAAAAAAACCACACTGTAAAATTCTACTAAATAGCTGCACTTCCAATTATTAAACTATTAGTTAACAAATACGAGAACTGCCATCAAGGATCATTTACAACATACAAGAAACATGAAATCTACAGAACATATGTTCAAAGAGGAACAACAACATTACCTGCTGTGCATCATCTTATAACCAGGTGGCCTAAGACGAGGAACAACTGAGTAAAAGGGAACAAAAATGTAATTTATGAGACTGACATGGTTGTTAACAGTGTCCACCAGTTTCTTTCCAGACCAAAGCTAATGTTCTAAAGCTAATCTGAAAGCAAGAAACAAAAGGTTATGAAGCGCTTATAACACCGTGCATTCTATAATCCCATTTTTATTTTGAAGCAGCAGTTCAAACTGCATCAAAATGACATCATTTTCACATATTTGATTCAGCAATCTAACGAGAGTTGACTGTGCTTAAATTAAAAATGAATAGGTTACAGACAAAAATTTGGATGGTCGGACATCTTTACTCTTGCATACATGAAAACATCTTAGATTATCTTGACAAATGTCCAGCTGCATTAGTCACACATGCAATCATTCAAGTGTTTATTGGCGTCACACTGAAGACCATGTGGAAAGCTACAGCATCATTTTAATTAAACCACTGAAAGCAAGTTAGGAAAAATTCTTGTTAGAAGTAGTTCTGATACCAAAACCACGTACATGCCATATGTAGCCATAATCACTGATGGCCTGCAGGTCCTGGTGTGGCCCGCGGAGGTACTAACCCTCAGGAACGATATGCAGTCTAGACAAAAGCTGAAAATAATAAGGGGCTGCCTGCCCCAGTTTCCCTGAAACTGTACGCAAGCAGAGAATAAATTGATGATTTGATTTTTAGCCACCGAGCCCCGTGCTACTCTTGACTGAAACTGCCCCTCCTGGGCATTTAAAAGGAACACAGCCCAGTTTTCGTTTGCAGGTCATTTTAGACCCAACCTAGTAATGCAACCAAGTATAACTCTACCTTCCCCAGTGAATTACCACATGCAGTATCCCTGTTACGCTCTGACAATCAACCAGGAAAGAATTTCTCATCTTAACTAGGGCAGAGCTTCCATCACAGGCCTTTGGGAGAAATCAAGGCCTGCAAAAGTGGGTGGCTGTTTAGATTTAGGATTCCAGATCTGTCCATCCATTATTAATGATCCACCTACTTTTTCTTGTGAGATTTGAATCTTTTTAAGCACTGGGAAATCTGATGCATGGGCTGTGTCCTGGTTTCCATTAAAGATTTATAGTCAGAAGTATTAGACTAAGTGGGTGACTGAGGTGAGAAGGGATTCAAGCAGCCAAGGGTGACAAGAAGCAAAGCAATCTATATGGGCAGCAACTCCTTCCCCCGTGTCATTGCCACCAGGCAAGAAATCAGGAACATATTCTGACATTCTGCAATCAGACAACAAGAAAATTAAAGAAAAATTAGAGTAAACAAGCAAAGACTGCATTCCCCACGTGCCACAACCCAGCGAGCACCGAGAAGGACATGTCTGCCCTATTGCTATAGTGCTGTGCCCTCAATGGAGATGTAGCCACATCCCTTGCAACAGAACTGCTCGAGTCTCTGCACGCCTCCGCACATATGCCAGATACTCCTGAGTCTCAGGATGAGTTATTCCTCGTGCCCAAGTCAGGCTCCTCAGAGTTTGCAGCACGCTAAACAGGCTTAGGAAGCCTACGCAGTTACCACTTTTTACACGCCGCATTGGGCTTGAATCAGCCAGTTTTTCTATACCAGATGTCCCAGAAAGTGTATCTCCCTGTTAGAGGCTGTACTTCACTGCAGACTTTTCATTAGAGTTTACATCTCCTATAACACGGATGGAGAAAGGTTCAAACCTCTCAAAGTACAGGAAACGGGGAAGCATCTCAACCGATGGCACCTCCAGAGCAAGTGCATGTCTGTTCACAAAAAGAAATGGCTGTGTTTGTTCTGGCTTGTTTTATACAATCCACAGGGAGTTACCAGTGCTGATCAAACCAACAACTTGCAATGTGCCACTGCAAATAAATATATCGCTTTTATTTTCCCTAAAATCAACTAGCTCTCATTCTTTTCATATCA
The DNA here is from genome assembly GCF_000687285.1 of Phaethon lepturus. Taxonomy (NCBI): domain Eukaryota; kingdom Metazoa; phylum Chordata; class Aves; order Phaethontiformes; family Phaethontidae; genus Phaethon; species Phaethon lepturus. The sequence continues at coordinate 129,259 of NW_010525639.1, read as the reverse complement.
TTTTAGACAGTTAATGTATTCTCTTCCCACTGGACAGAGAATGAACACATTATCTGTCCATCTTACAGGGCCCCTGACAGCCAAGTAAAACACGGTTATTACTGTCAGAACTCAAATGAAATATTTTGAACATGGCAAGAAGTTATTAGCGTGATGTTCAGAAGACAAGCTAGGAAAAATATTTCCCCTACTTCTCTAGGCTTTTGTGGGAAAATTAGATTATCCTTTTTTGCCTGTTGAATTAGGTTTGGGTTTCTTGGGTTTTTTTCTGTGTTGAAATATCTTAACTATTCCATTAAGGAGATGCAGGATATGTTTTTTTAATCAAAACACTGATACATGAGTGAGGAATTATTTTTACTTTAGAAAAAACTTTATACTATTACCTTGAATTTTATATCTTAAATTACACATACTAAATCAACCAGGTAATGTCATTTCAGTGTACAGTAAATTCACAGCACGTAAGATTTGTGATATGACAGATCAGCCTAGAAGCACTAAACAAAAGCAGTCACCTTTCAAATCTCTTTCCTGCTGCAGGTAAAAAAAAGCCAACAACAACAAACACCACCAGAGCTGACATGTGGTTATACTAAGCTTGCCTACTTAAACTAGGTTCACCTGTAATTAGACAGAACAAACTACTCTGCATAATAATTGGAAAAAATAAAACCATAGTGCAAGAGTGAAAAAAAGGAAAGAGAAATATTTTTCCTGCACACTCAAGTGGTGGTAAAAGGCAGAAATTGAACATCGTCAAGATCTCGTCTCTCCCAGAACACTAGTGGGAGAACTGCGCTGAAAATTGTACTTCGTAGAACTTCAGAGGTGGAGAGCATCCAGTATGGTATGGGATCAACCTCACCATAACCGGCTCCCAGGGACTGGCGCCAGGCAGCCCCTCTCACTTGTGTCGCAGTCAGCAGCTGCCAAAATTACAGGTGTCTTCAAAGGGTTTCTCCGGGCATCCTTACTTTGCGAAGTCATCCCAGGGGACCAATACTGTTTGATGATGGAATCACATCCCTAGAGAGCGTGCACAGAAAAAGGGCGTTCAAACAAACTAAGTATGTGATCACATTCAGTAGCAGGCCATTCTGGCATTTGAGCAGGTAAGTCCACTGACATCTTCTGTGTACATTAAAGACACAATTAGGTCCGTGTGGAAAAGCAATTCTTGAATGTTTCTAGAAAACCATGTGTTTAATAAATAAAAATAAAAAATAAAAATAATTTAAAAAACCAAAACACATCACAACAACAACAACAGAAAAACACAGACACCCACCGTGTCCATCCATCCCAGTATTCTGCCTCTAATAACCTTCAACAGCAGATGCCAAAAGAACAGGGCAAAAATTCTTCCTATCTCCATTCTCTATTGACTTGCAGCTCAGGGACATCCTAAGCCACGCACACTATGTTTGTGTTTAGACTCTTTAAGCCAAAATTAAATATAAATTTATATTACAAGTATTTTATACAAATATTTTGAAAAATATCTAAGTCCAGACTCTTGGATTTAATGTTATTTATGCCACTTATTCAGACCTAATCAGATCTATTCTTTTCAAGCACTGCATTTCAAAGCAAAACGTCCAAATTACAAACCTAGTAAGTTTTTCTCTATTTTTTCTACAACAATTTATATAAGGTTGATCCATAAAAACCTCAAAATATGTTCCAAATGAGCCTGGACATCCAGCATGTGTGATAACCTCAGGAATCGTACTTCTTCTGGAATAAACCCTAAGAGCCATATTTAGTTCTAAAGTCTTCTGTATTTATTTTCAAATTTAAAGACTATTTATTTCTACTAATAAAGTAATTTTTAAAATGCATTGCTGCCCTTTCTGGGTTACAGAAACTCTGAAAGAATCCTGGATAACAGCTTCTGACAGTGTGAGAATTGGTATCTTCAGCCAGATGCAACAGTCATTTGAAGGGATTTCTTAGAAGTTCACAATATTCACATTTTAATATAGTCAGTTCTGATTCTGTAACAATGCAAGAGAATTCACACCCAACCTCATTTTCTCATAATGCGGCCAAATGACACAGGTTTCTCGCAGAGCTCTGGTTACCTCCAGAATGCAGGTTGCTTGCAATGCATTCACTTCGCTCCTTCTCCAAGAAGTCTCTTGGCCTTTCTGAGAAGTCTCAGCGCACAATGGAAACCCTGACAAAATATTAATAAAGAGCTGCTCTCAACTTTGATGGCTCTCTCTGCGCTTTAAGGTGCGTTCAGAGGAACGGAGGCACCTCCTCCTGTGAAAATTTAAGTTTTGCAGTCACACACCAGTAGGATCATCAAGTGTTTTCTCCTGATCTGTAAAGTGATAAATAGTTTTTCAGCCCTTAACTGTTAAGAGTAAAAATAAAACAGCAGGAGCACAACACTGTTACGTTCTGTTTTCTAAGTGATTCTGGTTTTCATTATGTTAAATCATATTATGTTGTATTTATACTCCTTTCTGGGGAAAAAAAAATTAAATGGGATTTTAAATACAACAAAGTACTTCACAAATGAGGTTTACTTGTTCACTTTCTATGACACAAATAGGAGTCTTTCTATAAAACCTGTAAGTTCTGGTATTGTAATTGCGTTATGCCTTTCAAACCAGGTACTTCATCATGTAGAACTGCTATTTTTATAGGTCCACATTGCCCCAAAAAAGAGGGGGAGGCATAGGCATCAAATAAGAATCCCAAACCCCAAACTTATAGATTTATGGTGATTTTAAGTGAAAAATGTACAAGAAATGTGCTCTAAAAGTAAGCAAAGGCATTGGAAAAAAAGAGAAATTGTTTATTTTCTCATCACAACAGCACACTCTTGGAAAACTGAAATTCTCACTCAAGGTCAAAGTAAAAATTGCTAAAGCACAGATTCAGCAAAACCTTTCACAGTTTTTTTCACAAAACCTACCTGACAGCTGTAGTAGTTCTGATATACACACATTTTTAAGTCTATTGGAAAAGTACAACTTGAAGTAACTTTTCTGAACAGTTCTTTCACAGTGAGGTGAAATATCACTATTTGTCTCATTAAGAACCCTTTTGACAGAACCCTATTTGTGACTATTAAGTTTTTATTACAGTATCTGCAATTTTTTTTACAATTTCCAATACTCAGCAACTAAATTTACAAAAAGCCAATTATAAAATATACGTACAATAGTAACTTCCATGGTCCTTGTCAAAGGCCATTACTTCTGTGAAGACCATCTTGGATGAGAATCTATAGGGTTTATAATGTCTCATTTTATGAAACATAAGCATGCTATCTAAACAGCATCTTGCAACCTATTCAAAATTGAGTTCTTGGAGTTACTTAAGCAATTCAACCATTGATATAATTAATTTTGATGTAAATCTCTCTCAGGGACTTTAATGAGCCAAGTCAAGAAAATCCAAATTAAATTAAAGAAACATAAACTGGATCCCAGAAGCTCGTAAGTAATGATGTTAACAATATTTCTCCAATACTACCTAGAAATTACACATTTATAATCATTTAAAAAATGCAGTTATTTCCTTAAGAAACATAGATGTTACTCAAGGATTCCTAGAAATATTTTTCAAAGATTCAGTTAAGGGGATTCAACAAGAAGACACGATGGTTTTGCTTCTAAGTCATGCACCCACCTCTCCTGCTGTTCAGAAATCAGTACACAGCATAGTGTTGGGTCCTAAAGTTTGGGGGGGGGGCATGAATGAGGATATTTATTTCCAGACCTCCTCACACCCCCAGGTGACGCCACGTGCTTCTCGCACGCTTACGTCTACACCAGCCTTGTCCACTGCAGGCTTCTTGGAAGCAGAGAGGAACAGCTTAAGAACCTGGAGAAGCAACATCCAGCCCCAAAACAGGGGCAATGACAAACTGTGCCACTGCATGAAAGCCTGCACTGAAGGAAAACACATTCAAAGGTAGAACTGGGTGCAAAACCAGCAAAATCTATTTTCACCACCAATTACAATTCATGTTTTTTCCCCAAAACCTTACACATGAAAGGCAAAAAAGCAAGACGAGTAAGGCACTACCGGTCAAGACTATAACTAAGGTGATCTCACATAGACCAACATACAATTGATAAACTGACTTTGTTTCAAATCCGTCTTATCTTTACAAAGAATGCTCATTCCACCCAGAAGGAGTCTCTGTGTGACCAAGAACAGGGACTATAAAACTATACCATGTTTCAGAAGGCAGGCCAGACACAGGAACATTAAAAAATTGATAATTCTATCTTGGCAGAGCAGCATGATAGATGGCACTTTTATGCTGTAACCTAATAAAATACCCTCTTTTGTCCCTCCCACCAGAAGAATATTATACTTAAAAGTAGATCTAATTAGAAAGATCAGGGGATGAGAGCAGTCATTGGCTTGTGTCAGAGAAGCCTCTGTGCAGACGGTGATCCCCACACAGCACCAAGCTGCACCTACAGCCGAGGCAAGGTCCCCATACCCGGGTGCTCCCCAGCTGCCGGCTCATGCCCTCAGGGCGGGGAGGTGATTACTGCAGCCTGTCTCGCGGTAAAGTAAATGTACCGGCACCAGTAAGTTCTTCACCTGAAACATGAGAGAGAGTTTGGTTTCAAAAAGGTCTTCAGCCTCCAGAAAGCTCTGCAAGGAGTGATGCCATGAACGTTTCTCAAAAGCCTTCAGCCCTTCGGCAGAGCAGCAGGAAGACCGCCCTGCACCTCCTTACAACTACACCAACCTCCAACACTTCCTTGGCATTTTTCTTCCATCTTGAGATCTGTGCGTTCTTAGTCCCTGCAATCCACTTCTTTCCAAGCCCATGAGTCAATATGTATCCTATAGCTGACTTTGTCAGTGCCAGTAGAAGCCGTGACACCAGGCAGGAGTGACAACAAAGCAAGAACATCAAAACTGATTATTTTCAGTTTTCTGTGACACTGAAGAAATATATGTAGCATACATCCTTATGGCAAAAGTTAAAGTAGTTTCCATCACACACATAAGCCAGTATGTAAGTTTATTTCTGTACTATAGGAAACACTTGAAAATTGGGGGGAGGGGGAATGGGGATCAGGGGCGTGCGCGTGGGACAAGGCTACATGCAAATCCCAAAAGGTGGTTATAATTTACAACGAACGCTGCTCAATTTGTAGCAAACAGTTGTTCAGATAAGCAAAAAAAAATAATCCTGACAAAAACATACCCATTGTGTATTTCATATCCTAGAATCTCTCAATTTTGAGCACCTAATTTCTGCATCCCCCAAACAGAACGATTTGATATTTCAACCCTAAAGTAATAAAACATACAAACAGCTTCATTTACTTGGAGAAAACTGATTAACCTTCATCTGTAGTCAAGCTCTTTATTGCTCAGATTTGACACCGGAGTCCACTTAAAGCTCAACAGGAGTTTCTGAGTAGCTCTTTGTGTGACACACACGCTAGAAATCACTTGCTTTTGATTTTACTTTATTGTTTCCACTTTACAGATAAAGTTAACAATAATCTAAGCAGCCACTCTATTCCAGAACAAACATGTTTAAAGGTAAGAAATAACTCGGAATACCTGTATGTGTAGACAAGTCCCCTGCATGCATTTTTAAGCTGACATTTCAAAAGAAATTCAGCTATTCTAAGTTTCTGTAAAAATGAACAACTAATCTACTTTGGCTAAAGAAAATCAACTTTGATTAAAACTTCCAGCTCACAGCCAAGAACACACTTTTTCTCCTGTTGTTTCACCATCATCCACTGAACTGGAAATTTTAACTCAGTCCACTTTTTTTCTCAGATAAGTTTTTTTGCCTTTTAAAAGTGCAAGATTACCTAAAAAGCAAGGAAATTTTTCACATCCCCTAATTTTTCTAGGCATGCTATCCTCTAGCTAGTAAAACTGTCTTTTGCAGATCTGCAAGAAAACATGCAAAACTGTCTTATCACAGATAAAGTCAGGAACATCAAGAAAAATACTGAAAAAGCTTTCCGTATTCCACTGCAAGCAAGCCAAATGGAAATCCCATTGATGCAGACTAGTCACATAGTCCTTTTGCATGTATCCATCCTTCCTAGATGAAGGATTTCAACTGTCAGATAAACACAAGACAAAATGGCGAGAATAAAAAGTCTGAAAAGAGAAAACTGCTGTATTGATTGTGATACACAATAAAAGATAGTAACGTTTCTATGAATGACAACTTTTTGTAAGTTACTAATATATCTTTTTCCCCTTCTTTATTGCTCCCTCTTCCTGGGAATAGTATGTCCAGCCATTTTGTTAAAAAGAAAGTGTTTCATTTCACAATTCACAGATATTCTCGTATCTGCTGAAATGTTATTTGCCAATTACTAACACCATCACCCATCACTGATTGGTATTATTAGGTCTTTTTTAATATGGTAAAAAGCAAATATTCTTTCATCTTAAAATAGGGGCTGCATTAAAATAAAAAACAAGTATCACCGATTGAAATATATTTTGGTTAAAGAATAGATTTTAATCTCAGTGTTGTGACTGAATAATAGAAAATTGCCAAGCAATCCAGGGTGAAAAGCAGAATATTATACAAAATGCAAAAGAAAAGTGGACTAATGCAAGATCACCAAGAAATGTTTGAAAGTCCAAAGGAAAAACATACTTTTTCTTCAAGAACTGTTGCCCTAAATTTAGATGTAATTTGACACGTTAAAACTCTGTGTCTCTCTCAAAAAACAAAACAGGAAACTGAAACAGATCCCACTTGATACACTTGAATAAGACTTATTAAGTTGAAAGATGTTTAGCTTCAGGCTATAAGCACCAATACAATATTCATCAAAGCTCAAATTGAACTTTTCTCCCACTTGCTTACCTCTGGCCCAACCGATTTCCCCTAAAAGTAAATCGATTTCGCACTGAGAAGCAGAAGAGCTGATACAAATGCTTCCTGACAAACCAAAGAACCTAGGAAAAGACCTCTGTAGTGTGAGAGTATTTAATGCATGTAAATTTAAAGAAACAAGGTTTACAGAGAAAGGTAAAATACTTAATAGGCCAATTCAAACATTCTGAGAAAAGACAGGCTTCAGGATGCATCATCCCTTCCCTCATAAGCCTTCCACCAACATAAATGTAGATCTTATTTTTAATGAGCTGCACTGAAATTAGACCTTAGGAAGGGATGCACAAGCAGAGGGAGTATCTATTCTGTTCATCCTCCTCCACAAAATAACTACGATGTCTCTTGCAACTGTTGCATTACCCAGTGCTTCTTCATCTCAGATTCCTACAGGGATGGCATCTGCAGCAGCAAACAGGCTGCACACCCGCAAAACTGTTGGGACCACAAACAAGTCCCTGTGCGGCAAACCACAGCAGGGAGAGACAAGTAGGAGAAGCTTGGTTGTCTTCAAATCCGCCACTTAACAGCAGGGGCAGACTGCAATATGTGGGCAGGTGGCTTCAGAACACCGTGATGGTGGGCTTAATGGTCAAGACACTTTCCAATGTTGGTGCAAAACAAGCATGTCCTCCAGAAGTCAATAATGTCCAGATACCTTATACAAGCAATAGCTTCAGTCACCCACACAAAAGGTTTTTCCTCTCACATCTGTAAGTCTATTGCTCTACATTTATAGAAAAAAATGTAACTACAGCAATTCCAAAGCAATATTAAAAATGTCATAATCCTTGGCAGAATCCAATGATCTTGGCATGCACCACTGCCTGGTTAATGCTCGACCGCTTCAAATGGACCAAGGTCTAAAAGGAATAATGGAGCAATGAAGACCCCACACTGACCAGGTTCATAGAATCTTTGGGTTCTAAGGAACCTTCAAAGGTCATCTAGTCCAACCCCCCTGCAACAAGCAGGGACATCTGCAACTAGACCAGTTGCTCAGAGCCGCATGCAATCTGATCTGGAATGTTTCCGGGGATGGGGCATCTACCATCTCCTTGGGCAATCTGTGCCAGGGTTTCACCACCCTCGCGTTGAAAAATTTCTTCCTTAGATCTAAGTAAAATCTGCCCTCTTTTAGTTTAAAAACCATTACCCTTTGGTCCTATCACATCAGGCTCTGCTGAAAAGTCTGTCCCCATCTTTCTTATAAGCCCCCTTTAAGTGCTGGAAGGCTGCAAGAAGGCTTCCCCAGAGCCTTCTCTTCTCCAGGCTGAACCACCCCAACTCTCTCAGCCTGTCCTCACAGGAGAGGCGTTCCATCCCTCTGATCATTTTGGTGGCCCTCCTCTGGACCCGCTCCAACAGGTCCATGTCTTTCCTGTGCTGAGGGCTCCAGAGCTGGATGCAGGACTCCAGGTGGGGTCTCACCAGAGCAGAGCAGAGGGGCAGAATCCCCTTCCTCGACCTGCTGGCCTCGCTGCTTTGGATGCAGCACAGGATACGGTTGGTCTTCCGGGCTGCAAGCGCACATTGCCAGCTCATGGCCAGCTTTTCTCCCACCAGTACC
>NW_010525639.1:111727-120806 GCF_000687285.1 Phaethon lepturus | reverse complement strand
CTTCCGGGCTGCAAGCGCACATTGCCAGCTCATGGCCAGCTTTTCACCCACCAGTACCCCCAAGTCCTTCTCAGCAGGGCTGCTCTCAATCCCTTCATCCCCCAGCCTGTACTGATACCAGGGGTTGCCCTGATCCAGGTGCAAGACCCTGCAGTTGGCCTTGTTGAACTTCATGAGGTTCACATGGGCCCATTCCTTGAGCTTGTCCAGGTCCCTCTGAATGGCATCCTGTCCCTCAGGTGGGTCAACCGCACCACTCAGCTTGGTGTCATCTGCAAACTTGCTGAGAGCGCACTCAATCCCACTATGGCATTGTGAAAATATTAAACAATACTGGTCTCAATATGAAACTCTGAAGGACACCTCTCATCACCGATCTCCATTTGGACATTGAGCCGTTGACCACTACCCTCTGGATGCGACCATCCAACCGATTCCTCATCCACCCAACAGTCCACCCATCAAAACCATAACTCTCCAATTTAGAGAGAAGGATGTTGTGGGAGACCATGTCAAAGGCCTTACAGACATCCAGAGAGATGGCATCCGTAGCTCTTCCCTTGTCCACTGATGTGGTCACTCCATCACAGAAGGCCACTAGGTTGGTCAGGCAGGACTTGCCCTTGGTGAAGCCATGCTGGCTGTCTCAAATCACCTCACAGTCCTCCACGTGCCTTAGGATAGCTTCTAGGAGGATCTGCTCCATGATCTTCCCAGGCATAGAGGTGAGGCTGACAGGTCAGGAGTTCCCAGGGTCCTCCTTGCTACCCTTTTTAAAAATGGGTGCAATGGTTCCCTGTTTCCAGTGTCCAGGGACTTCACCTGACTGCCAGGACTTTTCAAATATCATGGAGAGTATTCATGTTGTATTTCAGTTTAGTATAAGAGGGAGAAGTACAGGATTACTGCTCATTGTATGACACCAACACAGTATAGCTGTAAAAGAAAACAGCTCAACAAAGGAATGAGTACAGTCCCTCAACATACCTAGCAGGTGCTGTTACAAGAAGCTTCCTATGGCACCTAACAGAAGAACTGCACTCTTTACTTTACACTGTTATTCTATACTTTAATAGAGTTACTTAATAATCCACAAAAAAAATGCAGATAAACTATTTTTAAAAAATTACTCCCAGAACAGCAATTTAATTTGACCTTGCTCAGTTACTGAAACTAAAAGTGCACACATGACCAACAAAAAAGCACTTCTGAAGTAAATGTCGCTAGTAGAAAAACACAACAGATGTGGATACCACTTAGAAATGTTCACATATGATCCACAATGTGATTTTATATATTAGATTTAAGTAAGGTTTAAGTACTAATTCTGCAGAGAAGCATGATTTTTATTAACAGACATTTTTCAGTTTGCTCATATTTCAAAATGTTCTGCGAAAAATCACAGCTCCTCAGTTTATCTTTACGGTTGACTGGGACTGACAAACTCAGTAGGGGTTATGTATCATTAGTACCACAATAAAAGGAAGTGCGTTAGTATGTATAATTATTGAAAATGTTTTTATTAAAACAATGTTTCTCTGGTTTCTCTACAAAGAAAAAAAAAATAGGCCGAGAGCTGTAAAACAAAGGTTAAAATTCACAATTGCTAAACAACAAATATACCCTAGGGTGCAAGGGAGATGGAAAGCACCCAGAAAACTTCCACATTTGTAGGAAAGTAGCATGTTATTATCCTCAATCTATGCAAGATGACAACATGTAATTCACATTATGCTTCCCAAGACACAGCTTGTAGCAACGTACTGTTCAAGAGACCTTCAAAAGATCTTTAGCGCATAGGTTAAGAAGTTAAATCTGAAGCCAACAAGAAGAACCAAGCACGGTGTGGTCCACAGACTGTTAACTGCTCAGAGTTTCTGCTCACTAGCTTGTTACAGTTGGTAAACATCAACTTCAGGGGCATTCTAGAAATAAATAATTTAGAATATGCTACATGCGAACAATTAAATGTGATACCTTTACTCGCTCCTCCATTATAATTCTACCTACTGGCTACTTATTGGACCCTGATCATTTCCTGGGAATAAAAATTGAAATAAAAAGCCTTTAACTACTCCATTTCTGATATCACTTTTATGTAAATCATGCATGGTAATTTTTTACTTTAAGATGCCAAAAAGGAGAGTACAGGACTTGGATGACATACTTCCAACATTTTACTAGGTATACTCAATCCTCATGTCAGATTTACTTTTTTTAGTCAAAAACTGAAGGAAAACAAATTATGCAAGTGTCAAACACTGGCACATTCATGAAAAATGCTATAGTGAATTTATGAATTAAGTTTTTGATTTTTCCATCAATAAATTCCATTCTATGCTCTCTGTCAATAATGCAGTCAAAAGAAATAAAATAAAACAGTCAAAAGAATAAAACATCTTCAAGAACAGGACTTTGAACTTTGTGTGTGTGGCAGAAGACTAGCTTCCTCCTGTGCTTCAGAAAATCCTCAAGTATTTGGCTTTCTCCCGTAAGGCATCTTTCAGAGTTCATTCTAAGTCCACCTTCTCCAATAATAAATCTAGTACTTGGAAATCTGCAACAATACATTTTGGCATAAGCACATGATTTGCTACATGTTTGCACACTACTATATTATGACCTTTTCAGTACTATAATGATCAAACACTTTTTTAAATCCTTGGACATGACATACATGTGTATCTGGTCATCCCGTAATAACATACTAAGACAGCACCCTATTTTCTCCTTTCACATATCCCATTTTCTCCATAGCAAAATTCCGGACATTTTTGGCTTTAGCAAAACTAAAGAAACACTGAAGTACTCAGGCTTTCACCACCAGCCCTGGACCACCCGGGGGTCTGTGAACCACTTCATGGTCAAACATGTCCACAAAAGGAAACTATGAAAATCAAGCAGGGTTAACATGCATAAATTCACTGCCAAGAGGTCTGTGTTTTCACTAGGACACTCCAAAGGTCTCTGCAAATCAAGGAAAGTGGAAAAGTGTTCTAGAAGACCGAGAAAAAATGCTTGTATAGAAGGGTCCTGCAACTCATTATTTGTGTTTGCATTACCTTTTTTTTTTTTAAATAACCATTTACCTAGTCTTCTACTGATTTTTCAATGAATAACATCACATGGCAAGTCCTGGCAGAACCCACTGAAGCTCAACTGATAAATGAAGATATCTAAAATACCATTATTGGGGAGCAAAAATTATCGTAACTGCTGTCACACTAGTGTAACTCTGCAACGTCACCCCTGTACTAAAGGGACACAGATGTGAATTGCCACAGAAAGCTAGGCAGAGACTGAGAAGTCACCAAGATATCTGTTCCATCTACCCACTCTCTCAGACAGATAAGCCTTAATATAAAATTATTTGATAATATGGTTGCATTCCTCACAAATGTCTAAATTATATTATTTAGCATTCCAAGGCAACCCAATGTTATGTGATAGAAGATAGTGCCTGCAACAGGCTATTAAGACTAAAAGCACATGCAAGCGACCCCGGAAATCTGTAAACGCTGGCACAGAAACCTGCATTCTTCAGTTCCAGTCCTACATTTTATTCAGTGGGGCCATCACCTTCCACATTCCTAAAACCACAATTGGAAAAACAAGACTCTCACATCAGTACCCCAAGCATGTCAGAAATTTGGTCCCCACATTTCTTATCTTGTGCAAACATTTCAATCTTCAAGTTGCTTGTAATGCTTGCAGAATTCAAATGTCATAGGATACCTACAAAGTGCATCCAAAAAAAAAAAAAGTACAGAAGAATTTGAGTCATTATCTCCAAGTCCATATATTTTATTCACTGCTAATTTCAAGCAGAGAACTTTTCAAGAAGGTTAACAGAGAGCTATTTGACAAATAAATTATGAGGCTTCTTTTAAGATCTGTGAGGAAAAATAAAGTTTCTTAGGTCATATTAACCAGAAGAAAGCACAACATGTCTGCAAAACAGTTCTTCAGAGTTCCCATCCAGCAGAAGTTTGTAAATAGATTAAAAAGTGCCTAACATCATCACGACAATATAAACACCATATGAACAGGGGAAACAAAACATAAAAAGAATTTTTCAGAAGTTGCATTAATATAGTTTAAGAACATATTTACTTTCAAGGATGATATGTGTATGAAATGAAATTTAACAGAAACTTTAAAGAGTATATTGAAAATTACTACAAAATAGTTTTTACTTGACTACAAAATGGTTTTTACTTGAAATGTTATAATTAGCCGCACAAAAATAATTCTTAGCAAGATGCTGTTTCATACTTGGCATTACAGTGAAGCCTACAGTCTGCTTAAATGACGTCACAGGCACAAACATGGCTAAAGAAAGTCTAATTTGGACCTCGACAAGACTTCCTAGGTCAGAATCAGCAAGTACTAGCAACGGCTAAGCTGTTTTCCAGGAATAATCTGTTCTGTTAGCCATATGTATGCAAAGATGTTTTTGTATGTAAAATATGGATAATATGCGTTACAGATAACAAAGAGCTGGCAGCATAGCGCCGGTGCGTACACTTCACCCTCCCAGAACACTCTCAGTACGTGAGCCTGAACAGTGCGTTGCAAACAGATTGATTCCACCTGGTAGTATTTTTTGTGGGCTAGAAGGTATCACCCAGGTTTCATAAAACAGAAGTAAGACACAGGTAAGTCAGGTGCTAAGAACCGTACCACAGAGATGATGACTGACGGTGAGACAAGGTTATCCCAAATTCCAGCATTCTGCCTGGAAAATAAACACTATTTCTAGTAATATACACTCATATAACTACAAAATGAATACCAGACAAAAAGGGTACAAGTTTCCCAAACACTGGCATCTCCTGAAGACCATACAATGATTTGGAAACACTCTCTACATAATTTTTCAACAAGATCACCAGTGAATGGCAGCTGAAACAACTGCCTTCCCGATGCCGTCAGACACAAGGCTTGGCACATTTCGAGTTCTCCCTAACAAGCCTTCTATGTTTTACTCAAACGGGCTGGTTTCCACACTTGAGTGCCATCTCAACAATGACCAAACACCTCCCAGTTAAATCCCATGTACAGCCAAGACAAGAATATTTATAGATTGGAGCCAATGCCAACATTAGGGCATACTGCCCAACAGCTCATCGACCAAGACCAATTTTTTACTATAACTGCCACCCTCTATGCAGAACACAATAGGACTGAACACTGTTTCCACCTTAAGTCTGAATCTTCTTGAACAGCTAAGTCTAAATCACGTCCCTCAAGCTCTTTATAATAGATTATGGTTTTATAGTTTTCCAGACAGGACGTTAATCCCCATATATCAAGAGAGATGTGAGTTTTAGCTTTACTAGTTCTTTACTCTCAGTATCCAAAATCTCCCTAGAGAGAAAATTTCATTAATGTTAAGACTAAAAGTAAACTACTGTAATTTAAAGGCCCAACAAACATTGTAGTATTTTCAGAAATACAAGTCCAGTATCCTCAGTAATTCTCGGGAGAAATAAAAATTACAGATGAGAAGAAATGCATCCAAGAAAAACATATCGAGCAACTCTGCTGTTTCTCCTGACTCGTTCCAGCTCTCCACATGCAGCCTAACACCTCTCCCCTACCACACCAACAGGGACACATAAGGACCCACACCCTTCCTACCCTGCCCTTGCCTCGCTCCCCACAACCTTCCAAGGCCTCGTGCCACCCTTCTCCCCTAGAGATGGTGACACCTTAAGGCATGAACTCGTCAGGATATGGGCAAGAAGAGTCTAGCTGAGATTGACAACTACAACAAAACAGAAAGTTTTTACTGGGGAAAAAAAAAAAAGACCACCACTGCTGCCAGCAGTACCAAGTTACAGGAGACGTCTTTCAGACTTCAATTTTGGTGGGAATATTAGCTTATCAGAACCCAATGTCCAGCTCAAAATCTGAAAATTACTCCCTCTTGAGAAGAAGACTCAGCTGTACAAAGTATGACTCGCACAAGAACGTTAGCAAAAACTTCCAACATATGTGGGCATGTAGATATAGACGCGAATACTATGTGTGCAGAAAATTCACCTAAGTTCAATAGGACACCTAGCATAGGTAGCTCCTGACATGCAAAAAGGTCAACAGAGTTGGGACCTATGCTTCATATGGATCAGCACCATGTCAGTCCACTGACTAAAAGGTTACTTTTCGTACATGTCTTTCATGTACCTCGTCTGTTTAGATATATTCCCTCCACAGAGCTGCATCTTCAGTGCAAAGTGCATGTGGAGTAGCAAGACATTGGTGGGAATCTTGCTTAAGAGGGGATGCTCTGTTAACTGGAGACAGCAAAGCAGATTACAAATAACAAAGTTCTTCAAGCATAAGCAACCCTACTCCATCCACAGTGGCTCACATAGCTATGTATGAGAAGCACATGCTCTTATAATATCAATATTGATGGCACTCAAAAAAAAAAAATTGGTTGTAAATTAATTGGCTTATATCTTCTCTATTTTGTGAATATTGAAACTGTAGGTGTTTATAAGACATTCAGTTACATTTATTAAGAGGAAAAAATACTTAAAATAGATCTTAATCACATTTTTAAGAGAGAAAAGGACATGCCTTCATATCCTACGTTAAGCAAGGGGCAAAAATTTGGGTGCATTTTCTTAGAATGGTCAAAAAAACGCAATAAAGTTGTGGAACTACATAATTTTTGCCTTTATTTTTAAGGCCATTAAGTTGGAGGAAGGGGGAGAAAAAAAAGGAACTCAAGAAATATCATGAAGAGTTCAAAAATTTGAGGGCCTTAATTAATCTTTCTGGGATAGGACACTCCTGCTGTTTCCTCTTTTTAACCTGCTTGGAAATGCTATTTTGTTTTCACATAGAATAAAACAGAACTTGAAAGATCTCAAATAACTTCATCAAGTAAGGTGGGGTGGCTTTTGTTTGTTTTCTTAACCTTTTTTCCAAAACAGAAGGTTTACACTCAGACTGCCTGATCACTCAGCAAGCTTCCTCCATCTGACAGTTTTCACCAGTCCAAATGAACAAAAATCTTACAAGTCCAAACTGTGTCAAATCTGCGCAGTAGCTGAAAGAGAAATGCATCGGCGTTTGGCAGCCATGGCATACACACGTACACTATCAATCAAGTATTGCTATTGCAAAGGTAAATGCCATCAAACTTTACAAGGGGAAGCCTTTGGTTTTTGTTCTTCTCCCTAGTCTCTATGCATTATTTTAAGAAAGAATCACAGCTACAGATACCCTTATCGTGTGCTCACAGAACAGAAAGGTCATATCCTGCAAAACAACACAGAAGCTCTGAGATAACAGGATGGCCACATACTTATCCCTCAAATGAAGCACGTCGTATTTTTATCTTGATTGCTCAACTATAGAGAAGTTGCTTTCTTCTGCTAACTTCAAAGAGGCTTAAATTATCATAGTCTAGATTTAAGAACTGTTCAAATAGTCTAAACTAAGGTAGGAAAAACCAAGTGGAATATAAAACTGTGCTACTGTGCAAGACATGAACTATTTCCGTCACACTGTTACACTATAAAGGTATAACACACCATACCAGTATATTCTTACCAAATTTGAAAACATTTTCAAAAAGTTGTAAACCACCCCAATCGTACCTTTAGCATGAAGCACTGTCCCAATCAGTTTTTAAGACTAAAACTCATTATGTAATGGAAACAGAAACATGCAAATACAAAACAAATGGAAAAAGAATATTCTTCCCAAACTATTAAAGTATTTCCTACTATACAGAAACTTGCCTGCATCACATAGCTACAGTTGTCAGCAGTGACTCTTCCGCTCTGTACGTACATTTGCTTTATAGTACCTGCCACTGGTAGTACTGATGGTTACTTGGGGGTTGAGGGAAGGAAAGAGAGAGCTGGAAGCAAATGATCCAAAAATGCATGTTACAGCTTATAACATGTATAAATCAACTCAGAAACATGAGGTCAATGAGATCCTATTAGCATTAGTTTTAATTTTGTTTTTATTTGCAATCGTTTTAGATCAAGATAGAAACTGCAACCCACCTAACTCACCTTTTACAGGGCTTCCCAAACAGGCTGTGAATGCATCATTACTTACTGCTTGGGTGAATCTGTGGTTGCCTCCACACACGTGCAGACCCACATGCCCGCACAGTGTGAGGTCTGGACACCTCAAAATATAAAGTAAGTACATAAAGAGCACAAACTCTACATAAAGACAAATCATGACAAAACTTAACATTAAAAATCTTAACATTAAGTGGAATTTTCTGACGCTTCTGCGAGAAGCCTACAGGCTGACCTCACACAGAGCACCTATTCCACCACAGTTATTAAAAATTTAAATACCACGTTCATACACTCAATTCCAACTTAGTCCAATTTGCACTTTCCAGTAGTTATCAAATAGACAATGCCATGATCTAATTACACAGCAACAGAAGAAAAAGAAAAGGCTGAACAATTGTTATTACTCCCGGCAGCCTCATCCGGGCTGTAACTTCGCAGTATTTAACTGATAAGCCTTGGTACAATATACTTGACATTTACATTTTCAAACGTATGTTCTATCCAATTGCCCTCACAATATTGGTTTAATTAAGATACAGGACGTTACTAGCCAGAATCACTTCACTAAAAAGACATATGTTAAATAGTACTATTACCAGTATAATATAGTTGAGCTCTGTCACTTGGAAAACTGCTGCTTAAGTAGAACAAAAAAAATCAATATTCCCTCTTTTCACAATGTTTTCCTTTTCACTCTGGGCAATCAAAGCAATCTGAACAGCACCAGAAATGCATACTGAATACAGTCAACAGTACCAGAGGAACATAAAGAATACACTGAGATTTAAGCATGATTTTAGAGCAGTGGGTTTATTAATAATAATTCAACATCTAACATGGCATTTAATCAAGGTTTAAAGCATTTCACTCTCACAGTGCACAAAGGCAGAAGTTACTGAACACCATTATCAATATGAAGAAAAAGCAACGCTAATACCCGTTAAGCACAAAGAAAGGCAAACATGACAAAAATGAAGAGAAACTAAAGGTCAACATTATAGGATGAGAATCAAAATGCA
>NW_010525639.1:99833-111696 GCF_000687285.1 Phaethon lepturus | reverse complement strand
ATTCCTGCTGCTTCAGGTGCTGAAATCATGCTCTGCAGCAAGTGCCTCAACTCACAGGGTCGTATTACCAATCATAAATCTGCCTTATAATGAAAAATGTATACAAGAGGAAAATGGAGAAGTTACTATTCCTTTTTCCATGTCATAAGGAATTTTTCAGCAAATGTTATAAGTTTAGCACTCTACTAGACAATTAGGATTAAAAAAAATAAATATTGGCTATAATGTTGCAAAAAACAGCAACAATGTATTGAGCAATAGAAACCAAGATTTGTTTTCCTCAAAAACAATGTGTAAAAGGTCACAAAACACAAAGTGAATGAAATAACTCTCTTTGGCAGTAGATGTATGTGTTTTACATAGCGGCAGAGACCACCGCCTGCCTTAGAGCAAAAGCTCCCGAGTATCACCGACACGCAAGCTACGTCAGACTTACTGCCTGATAATGACACCAAATTAGCGCATTTAAAACAAGCTCCATTTGTAAACTAACCCGTGCGTTAGAGAAAAAGAAGAAAGATGGTATTACTGTGCACATGATAATGGGAGGTTCTTGAGCACAAATACAAGATTTGGGGCCTTAAGACAGTGAATATCTCTATAAATATAAAGCCCCCTAGACTGACACGTTATAATGCTCTCTTCTAGTTATACAATCTCTGCACAGGAAACTTTCATTAAAATCTGCCAAACCTTTCAAAAAAAATTTCTAAGGCCTTAAAATCTTTCAACCTTAAATACTGATTCCTTTGATTTCCCATCTTCAGCAAGAGAGAGAAATACAGTCTCTACACACAAATTTCCTACTGCTAAGTGTCCTACTTCTTCTCATTCCTAAAACACTGACACAGAACTACCCCCATGTGCCATCTACCACCCACCCTTCCAGCAGAACTCACAAAAAACATGACTCAACGCTCCTACCTTCCGATTTTACTACAAGGAAAAGCCCCCGGATTATCTTTACTAAAAACCACTCCGGAAGTCAGCATTAGAATTAAATTGTGCCTTTACTGTATGTGAGCATTCTAGCCATGAGAAGCCACACACGTACGCATAGTACTAGCTTTTACAAACTGAAACCAAAGAGAACCAAATCCGTACCAAAATCTCATTCAAGTACATTAAAAATGCTCCTGCAACTCGGTTGTCATCCACTGTCACACCAAAAACTGGTTTCTGTGCCTGGTGTTGAGCATCATAGATGGGGGGGGCAGGGCGGGAAGTAGCAGTGAGAGAGTCTGCAGGAGGTGAGCAAAATACCTACTTCCTAGAGCTGTGAAATATGAACAGAAAGCCTAATTTTGGATGGTTGAAGCTCCAAATAGATATAAGGATGAGTAAAGGGAGGTGAGAACAGCAGCTGCCATTCACAGGTCACCCAAATGGTCCCTCTGCAGCTTTACTTAAACCTGAGCAAGCAAGTAAACAAGAAGAGCCTGTAATCTCGAACAGCCGACTCCATTTTCATCAACATAGCATGTCAATCCCATCCCTCCCCCATCCAGACAATCAACCTGCAATACAGGATCTCAAGATCCAGTGTCAAATGCTCCAAAATAATGTCAACAGGTATGAGGTAGAGGGCAGAGGTATAAGGGCAGGGGCACCACGCTCTGCTCTTACAAAATGATGTTGCTCTTGCTGTAGGGTGTGAAACAGTGGGACTCATCTCAGAACCAGGAGAAAGAAACGGAGACAAACAGACAAAATTAGAAGAAAATGAGAGTGTTTCCAACTTGCTTCCTTCTCAGTTTTACTCTTGAGAGTATTTTTGGTTCTGCTTCCCCATGTCTGTGTCTTACCTGATGCACAGACTCTCCCTCAAGAATTTCTCTTATTAATCAGTGCAGGAGGTTTTGTATTTTCTGCTGGGATCTCATTCGGAGCACAATTTTTCAGTGAATTTTTATTAGCAGTTAGTGACATGGATGGTTTTAAACCTGGACTGTTTTCATATGCAACCTGAACAACCTAAAGTAGTTCTCTGCTGAAAAAGACACAGGAATTTATCTCAAGGTACTTACAGCTATTAAATACACTTTCTTTTAGCAGCCATAGAGCTAGGTTAAGGTCTCCTCTCTGCAGAGAATGCTAGTAATTTGCAATTTAGCTCCATTTTAATTTGGAATAAATACTAGATATTAAGGAATACTATTAAGAATTAATTACTATTATTTTTAATTTTTATTACCTTTCTAAAAGGCAATTGCCCTCCAGCTCTGGGAGGATCAACTACTACAAACACTAAAAAAACTTGCATGTCTGAAACCAAAGTAGCCCAGCAAATAGCAAGGAGTCAGCTGAACTGATAAGCAGGGAACCAACTGAAATTGAGTTGAAAAGGAGTGTTTGCTGCTAAGCACAAAGGTAACTTGCATATTTGCAAAGCTAGAGAGTGAAAAGAAGAAATCTCACATTTTCACTGCAACATTTCTCACCAGCCACAGAAAGGACCACACTAGCTATGGGCACAATCAGGCTACTGCAGGCAAATGAGTTACAATTCACTAGGTGAGCTGTTTTTACTGACCAAGCATATATCCCTTGCCTGCTACAAATACCTTAATTTCACCATAAGGGCGTAACTAAGAATGCTTGTTTTACTTTGTAACAGGCTTGTCTATTCTCACCACAGGAGCACATCCTAGCCGCCTTCCTGCAACCTCTTCTCACGCCATTTCTTTCAGGAAAGCGTTGGCTCCTTACCAGTTCCAGGTTCCCTGGTTGACCTGTTTTGACTTTGTAGCATTATAAGCATATATTTTCTAAATATTATTTCCTAATAAGAAACTAAGGGACTGAAAATTGCTCAGATATCTGCAGAATACAAATGCTGGCATATTTTGTCCCTGAAGAGGGCTGTGAAGACTAAGCACATCTGGTCCATAGCTGTGTTAAAAATATACAGCCTCCTGCTGCAACGACGACCAGAGGGTGGCAAGAGAAGAGAAGGAAACCAACTGTACAGACTAGAAAATCAACGTATAGTCAAACTAAAAAGAATACAACAAACCTTGGTTTACTATGTGAAGTAGTGTTCAACACAAAAATATAAAAGGGATTGGGATAGTACAATGTGGAGGAAAAAAAACAGAAATGGAGAAAGACAAAAGACCACAGTTCTGGTATCTTCATTTCTTCTTGTGACCCACACCTAATCTACAAGAGAAGCTACAGGAGACAATAAAAGACACCATAAAGTTAAAGTACCAGAGATACCATTTCCTCTTCAGTTCTACGCTATGTTCATAATAAATAAAAAAAAAAAAAAAAAAAAAAGAAGCTTTGCCAAACATTTTCCAGTAACAGCTCCAAAGGATGTTTTCCACATTAAGCTATTGTGCTGTTTTGTTTTGGGTCCCCCCCATCCCTCCCCAATATCTCTCTTTTCTGTGAAAATCCAGACTCAATTACTTCAAGCATGCAACAAATTCAGGCAAGGATACAGCTTAAACATATCTAAGTCTACAGGCATCAGAATAATTCACTCATTACCAACATGTAATATGCTTTAATAAATTATATTACTTTATTCTGCTTTTTATTAAAATACTAGTGAAAACTGAAGTGAGAATTAAATTATTTCCTGCTTATTCACAATTGCCATTTTATTGGTCTGTTACTAGAAAGACACCACTATAGTACTAGAAATCATTTTCTATTGTTTTATTGTATAAACTAGCCATAAGCATTTTATAGCTTTACAGAAGCACTTTGTTGTGCAGCTTTTACTTTTAACCTGATTTCTTGCTCTTTGGGATGTAGTAAGAGGATGAGTTCAGCCTGAAGTAAGGAAGATAAAGCAGGGCCGTATGTCATACACCCACCATACAATAGCTTGCACATAGAGTGGTAGGACCTCAGTGATACGAAATACTTAAGTCTCTTGAAAAGACACTGAAGTCCATTCCAGACTCACAGGAAGAAATATATGCATTTCCAGCATATTTAATATGTGTAATAATTGGAGTGTGTAGAAGCTAGGGTGATAAAAAGCTACATTTATCTTTTCCAGCACATTAGCGTACAATTACAGCTGGCCTAAAAATACGCCAGCTCACTCTTAGTTGAAAAGATCAAAAATTGCATAACTTGAGTGACTTGGTTTATTTTTAGGCCAGTCTTAAAAAGATGAACAATTTTACTAGATTAGGGAAAAATAAAATTGCTGTTGGTAGTCAAACAGACATATTTTCTTGAACTGAACACTAAAGCTATGAACTTATACAAAATATTTTAAATAGATCGTGAAATGATCTCCAATTTATGCAACTTGTTGGTAAAAAACAACTTGATTAACTCAGACAACAATAGTAAAACTTTCTTTTTGGAGGGGATACAGGCAAATTAGACCTCTCATACTTTGAAATCACTGTTTTAAAGAGAGTCAATATTTTATATTTTCTCACTAATGAAAGAAAACGAACATTTATGTGTGTTTAAGCATACTACTGCTAAAACAAACTTGCAATGAATTAACATAACCAGTAGAGAAACTCAATTTTCTCCCCTGCATGTGCAGGTGAATACACAGAACAGATTGATAACTCCCATTGCGAGTGTGGCTAAGTGTTTCTAAGCAACCTTGCTCCATCATCTTCTGTGACAAAAACAAGTGAAGAGTTTGAACTGCCGTCTGATAGACCTATGAATACTAATGACTAACTAAAAAAAAGATGACATCTCATCATTGATTTCTAAATGGAACATAAAGAAACAATTACAAAAATACTTAAACATGTATTACATTAAACTGAAAATTCAAACAATTTAATTTAAGTATATCTTCAGTAACTATGTGAGAAATAAGAATGCAGATTTCAATCAACCAAATAAAGTAGGCTTTTTTTTATATGCATCCCTTCTGCAGCGCGAAATATCCATGAACATATCCATTCCCAAAATCTGCAAGCACACAACTAGAGATGGCAACATTTCTTGCCCAGAGAACTTACTTTAATCCTGTTATCACTTGTGAATAGCCAACCCACAACCCACATAAGCAGAACATCAGTCAAAAATTTGACCTCACCAGCCAGACGCATCATGCATCACCACACAACAGTATTGGAAACAGAAATGCTGAAAGCAGTATACTGCTATTCTACCCCAAATATTAGCTTGAAGTTATATATATACTCATTTTCAGAAATTTCATTTTGACAGATTTGTAGGAACTACAAGGTACAGTAACAGGTCAGAAATTTGCCTACTATTCCTTGTTCATACACTCGAATTTTGTCTAACATATATAGGGGGTACTTGTGTGGTGGGGGGAGAGGGGGGATTATACATACCAATTCTCAGAACAACGACTCAATTAACAATTCAACAAAACAAAAGCTCATTCTTTAGAGGAGTACTAATTATATTGCTTAGGCACTAAAAATGTCTCCTGAGAAAGAGAATATTTTTTCAAAAAAAATAAAGCAAGCTTTGAAAATTCCTGCTTATTACGAATTAGGAAAAAATATGACTACTGTCATAGCCTCTCGGCCTAAACAAGATTTATTGATTATTAGTATTTTGTGTTTTAAGGACAACATCTCTGTGTTTACCTGTACCTAAGTTGCAGCTTCCTCTCTACTACTGCAATTTGTCCAAGTCAAAATGAAAAAAAATTGCAAACCAGAAGTTAAAGCACTTTCTAAAAAAGAATCTGATGTCTTACTGCCCAGTGTAGAAAGCAAGAAGTACAAGACAAGAACATGAAAATTAAAACCACACATTTTTCATTCCTACACCGGAGCACCAAGGTGCACACAGGGCTGACCAGAGCCGATGAGGTGCAAGCAGTAGTCAGAGACTCCCACGCACCAAGCCAGCGCTCGTGCTGCTGTACCGACCCACACAACGGGCTGGCGGTTGCTTGCCACCACCAAATACGTGGCTAAAAGCAAGATCTTCACCGTGAGGGGAAAGGGAATAGACTGAGATGTTCACCTCTATGTATTTAGCTTTAAGCATCTTTGTTCCCAAATATTATTCAGAAAATTGTGACATTGCAAAAATTAATATGAAGTTATTTAAACTGTTAATAATAATTATTAACAAATTAAATTGTGATATTATTTCAATACTACAATAAAAGAGTCTCAGACATTTTTCCAAGCCAAAAATACTTCCCCCCGCCCCCCAGCCTCCCTTAACTGCTTTCTGCTTAATATAACCTTGATGATGTGAATGTTTCTATGCTAACCTTGCAGACCTAGAGTCTTTGAGTCTGGCTGCATCCCAGACACTCTTAGGCAACACACCAAACATACGAAGCACAAGATTTTTTGAAATCACAGATGTCGTGCTACAGATTTTTATAGGCTTTGCTTTTGCCCAACTGACATCTTAAGAGAAAGGATTTAAGGACAGCCACAAAGTAGCTAAAAATTTATTCTGCGTACACAAGATTTGCCAATGGCCTGAAAATTCAGTCTACTGTACTACACAAACATAAGCGATACAGTCCTAATACTGTCAAGCTGCCTTTTTGAAAAACCTAATAATTTTTATCAGGTAGCAAAGATTTTCTGTATATTTTTTACAGCAGTGTGTAGGATGACAATTCATTCTACTGATGTAAGAATATGAAAATATAATTTCAAATGTATGGCAAATTGAAAACAGGAAAGCTCTGGAAGAAGCTTTTTTATTTTTTTTTTTAATAACAAAATTATATATTAAAGATTTTTTCACATTAAAAAAAAAAATCTTCCTTCCACCACAGTATCACTAAATCAAAATACCGTACAAAATATAAGAACAGAAGGCATAAATATCAGTAATTTATGAAAAAGTTCCTTTACAGTTGTCAGTTTTATGCAACATTACCTAGAGATTGATATCTAAGTTATCATATTGATCTACTCTCCAAAATTGAAAGCAATACAGACCAGATAGAGAGAGGATGCACAATGAATTCATAAACTGTGAAATTACCACCTCATTACCATTTTGCTGTTCTCTTCCCACACTGAATAGGATCGCTCTGACAGTAACGGGGACTCTACGCAAGGAGCCAAGAACCTGGCACTACAGGTGCACTGAGGTTTCCTGGTATGTAAGAGTGAAAAGAACAAAAATAGTGGCTGGACTTCTAAAACCATTCTTCTCCCATAAAACATCTAATGAAGCTGTCTCTAGGACAAGATTTTGCTAATAAAATTAAAAATCATCCTCTTGGCTCCAACAGAGGTCACTTGAAAGGTTCTCAGCATCTCTCAGAAGAGCCTTACTTCTAGAAAAACTGTGTCATCTTTGACAAAGTGATGTTAAGAAGCATGAATAAAACAAGGAAGTCAGGATTTGAAGTGAGAGAGAGATGACTTTTACTAGACTTCCCGTAATAATCAATATTAATAATATTAATAATAATCACATGAAAGTTTCTGGTGAACATAAACCGTTCCCCAAGTGCGATGCAAAACGCAGGCTTTTAACAGAATGTAGAATGTCGCGTAAGCAGAAATAATCTTCACTTCTCATTTTAAATTTCTATGTAGAATAAAGTAGGGATCTTTTCCATT
This sequence comes from Phaethon lepturus, assembly GCF_000687285.1. NCBI lineage: Eukaryota > Metazoa > Chordata > Aves > Phaethontiformes > Phaethontidae > Phaethon > Phaethon lepturus. Next base: position 104,173 of record NW_010525639.1, on the reverse strand, counting down.
AGGTAAATTTCATCTTGTAACACTTCGTTAGTCCAAATAATGAACACGTTACGCAAGAACGCACAAGAAAGCTTACATAACAATAAAAACTTTTCCACAAGGGTTTCTAGTTTTCCTCACTAAAAGAATCCCTCCTGCCTCGCTGCAGAAACGCGCATTTACGCCAAGGCAGGAAGTCGTTCTCCACCCCAACTGTTTCACGTCTCTTTGCCGAGGTCCAGTTGCCACTCTCTACACAATTTGCAGAGCTCTTGGACATAATTACACCCTATAGGAAAAATGATCTTAGAAATCACATTTCAAGTCCTCTCTCTTCCTTGCCTTGCTCTGACTCACTATAGATGGCAAGCAAGATAGGATTAACCGAAGAGGCTCAACTATATCTTGCAGTTAGGAGATAATCACCAATTATTGCTTCAGACAAATCCGATTTAGCCTTACTGCAAAAGGAGAATTGTATGATGGGGAGAGAAAGGGGGAAAGAGACCTTAAGATTTCGATAAAGCAAACTGATTTTCCACTAAGAAAATCAGATTTTATACTTAAAGCGTTCTCTCCTGATTAATACCACTATGTTTTCTACAGAAATTCTAAACTGAATTGAGTTATTGACCAATTGGGGGTTTTATTCAATTCACTACTGGCACTCATTTTTCTTTATTTAAGTATTTCTATTATAAAAATAATAATAAACGGTCATCACCATGAATGTTGAGTGCCTTACCAATTCTAAGAAGAATGTATATAAATTACTTCTTTGTTTCATTGAAAACCTTGCCTAACAGTTTGTCTATAATTAGATGTATACACCATAAATAAGAAATACACACTGATTTGCACTGTTTGATAAGAAATACTATGTTTCACAGTATAATTAATTTCCATCAAAAATCACTGTATCATTCATTCTACTTAAATTTCACGTTTGCTTTCATTGCATATCTTCACATCATGAAGAGCAAAAGAAAAAAAAGCAATATTTGGGGTATTTTAACATCTGTTCTTCCCAAGATTGAAATTTAAATAAATAAATGAAGGTTTAAAGGAAGAATTCACAGATCACTATTACAAGCCAGCTGCTCCAGATAACTTCCCAAAGCAGTCACGCTTGCTTTCAGAGAAGTTATGGATACCTCATCTTTGGGGCAACAGCAAAGCTCCATCATTAGAACTGTTCAAAGTCAAGTTCGATGGTGCTTTGAGCAACCTGGCCTAGCGAAAGATGTCCCTGCCCATAGCAAGGAGGTTGGACTAGATGATCTTTGACGGTCCTTTCAAACCCAAACCATTCTATGATTCTATGATTTTGATTTATTACAACAGATTTTAAATTTCTATGACAGCAAGAGACTTTCAAAACCACTGGTTGCTGAGAATGATTATGGAAGCCTATCAATCCAGTGCTGACAGAAAGAGCAGGTCAATACTGTCCATCTACACTCTGGGGCAGAAATTTGGGTCAGGACAGAAAAATAACAGCATATGTTAATATTTTAACAAAAGTATATAAAACTTCGATCGCCCACAAAGATGTTCACTTCATCTTCTCCACGTTTACAAAGCTGTCTTTCAATGGTGAACTTGGCTATGCAAAAATAACTCTCCCAGACACAACTGTTAGGTACATTGATTGCCAACCAATCATTGGACTAAAATTCCCTCAGAAGTCATAAACAGTATTATAGTATTAATTGCCACCTCAAAAACAAGCAAAAACCTCCATGTGGGCAAAATTATATTTCCATTCTAAAATAGGCTTTAATATACTACTGAATGCACAAATATACATACAAGGTACAAAAAAAATTACCGTTTTCACCAGACACATAATTCCTATTTATGATACACAATGTTGTGTATCATCTGTAATCACCAATTTAGATTATAAAAACCCCCAAGCAGTGGAACCAATAAATCATAGAATAGCTTAGAGCTATTAGAAAACATTAATTCTATTCTCAAAGCTAAATTACATTTCACAATTTCTATCAATGGGCTTGAATGGAACCTTGAAATGATTAATGTTTTATCAGAGATGGAACAGTCAGCGAACACAGAGGCTGCCATTTAGAATTTAACGCTGGTACTGTGTTAGTGACCAAGTAAAAACTGATAGACTTATCACCAGTCCCAGCACTGTTGAGCACAACAGATTGCAAAAGCAAACCATGGGTTTGTAATTAAGTCTGCACGCTAGCGGGCTCAGTATCTGGTGGTCGACGCAAGGTATTGCCAGCCACAGCTCCGTAACAGTCACAATACACCCGTGCCAGGGAAAAAAATCACTTATACTTGGCATCAGCATAATTGAAACGTACGCATTTAATTCAGGTGTCTGAACGAAGGCTCCCTCTGCTGTCAGATGAACTTTTGGATGAGGTGAACCAGAGCACTCCTAGGCAACGTTCTCCATTTACTATGTACACATACTCCCAGTGTAAGAATAAAAACAATGAAGTCAAACAGTGTGACTATTCCTGCTAACGTTCCCCATTCAAGAGTAAGGTGCACAAAAAAGAATGTCAGACCCTTCTGTCCAGGCACCTGCTGCAACAAAGTGAAAAAGCAGCATTTTAATAGAGAAGTGAGGTATCAGTACCCCAGGCCTGGGGATAATTACAGTCACAGTGACTGAAAAAGGCAGTAAAACAAAGATCAGCACAGTATCTACACCTCTCTAGTATCTTCATTTGACCTTTCCTAGAAGTTGTACCTAAATACAGAGACTAAGCTCTACAGCGGAGGTAACATGACCAGCATGGAGATTTGATTGAGACTCAGGTGTCACCAACAGTAGAGGAAAGAGGCAAAATTTAAACATGCAAAAACAGGAAGATAAGTGATCCTATGATCCTATATCACAAGATTAAAAAACCTAAGATCTGTAATCTCTGAAGTAAGTCACCTGAACAGGAATAAGACCTTTCCAAAGAGCTAACCATCATTTACTACAAGCCTCAGTAAAGCATCTAGAAGCGATGCAAGTGGTGGCTGCTTCCCGAGCATTGGGATACACTGTGGAGGATCCATCTTTATAACTAAACAGACTAACAATTAGTTCATTTGAGGTAAATCTACATAATGCATATAAAGAGAGAGAACATGATATTGTGTTAAGGCTGATGGACAGACTATTGTTAAGAATGAAAAAGTGCATTTTGTTTAAACTAAAAATGCTTTCTTACTTCTTTGCTTCAAAAAGAAAATTGAATTTTCTGTAGCAATAGATTATGTATGATCCCCAAATCACCTGACAATATTTTTCCTGAAGAAAAAAAAAGCCATATGTAGAAGATTTTTATCATTAATTTCTCACATGTAAGTAACTTCTGTCTATATTACCTACATATAAATATCTCTCCAAAATCAGTAGTAAATTTTCTCTCCCCACAGAAGGATTTATTTAGATGGAAATACAAAACCAGCTTAATTTAGTTTTGTGTTCACCTAAAACTGCCAATATTTTTAGTTGTGCTATGTATGTTTCCAGTAAAATTTCTATTAACTTTTTCTCCACTCAATGGAATTAGAGATTAAATTTTGTTACTTTTCTAAAGCAAAAAGTGAATTGTTCTCAACAAAGGATTTCATATGTAGTGCAAAAAACTGTGTTAGACAAAAAAAATCAATTAGGAGAGACAATAACCATGGAAATCATCTTCCCCTTTAAAACAACACTTCAGCTGACTTGATCTTCTTACTTCTAAAATTCCTTCTCCAAAGAAATATTTCAGAAAGCTTATCAGGGAACTGGGTGGACAAAATATACCAATACAGTTAGGTTTGACTGTCTTAATTCACAGCAAGTTTGACTAATTACTACCACAAATTGGTGAGAAAAGTTGGATTTTCGTTTCTTCACATTTTCTAGTCTGAGAGGGATCTGGTTCCAACGCTTTATAGACAACTGCAAATTTTATTTTAATCAAATAGGTGCTAGTGTTTTGCTACAAGACACTTTTTTGAAAATATGGAAGGAAACATCTCTTTGGCCTTTGTAAAGTGCCAGCATTACAGGTCACAACTCAAAAAACAAAACAACACACACAAAAAAAAAAAAAAACCACCCACCCACAAACCTGAAGAGGTATGCTACTAGATTCATTCTGAACACCAACCCCTCCTCAGATCAAGGAGTCTATATCTGAAATGCTCTTGATGCAACTACATATTTCTGTTCAGTCAGACCATTGCCAAAAAGGTACTGATGAAAGGATTACTAGTAAAAACAATTTTTTGCGATTCACTGCTTTGCTCACCGACTCCTTGGCTAACAGCCACTCCCTTATAAATGATTTAGATAAGAAAAAAGTCTACCATTTTCTGTAGTTGTAGAGGGC
>NW_010525639.1:93685-99802 GCF_000687285.1 Phaethon lepturus | reverse complement strand
AGCACTGCATCAGCAGGAATCTGAGGGTTTGACTGTTTCCCATTACAGGAAAATTAATAGGGAAGCCAAAAATTAATAAATTATAAGTTTCATCCAAATTGCTAATTTGAGTAAGGTTATCACTCTATATAGACAAAGGGGAGGGAGAGAAAAAACTAACAGCTTTGGCAATTAAGATTTTTGTGAAATTACTCTGTTGCTGGGCTTTCTCACAGCTCTGAGAAAGCCAAGATTAATTTCTTTTAACTTTTTATTATTATTTACTTCCACCGCTCCCTTCCCTCATGTCTTTTTTTCTTCTTTCATTACCCGGTTTCCGTCCCTAGTCAAACATACACGCAGACTGCCAGCACACTTTCCTTCCTACCCTTGTTCCAGCACATCTGTTGTTTCAGAGCTGCTCGGTAGGAAGAAGTGGTGTGAGTCAGTGCGTATCAGTCCCAAACCAGCTCTTTCAGTGCCCGCTGTCCACAATTTCTGTCCTGTAATTGCTAAAACTGGCCAGACAATGGAGTTGCTGTTAAAACCTGACCTCCTCCAATTCCCTTTGGTAGCCTGTTACACAGAAACTCAAACTCCAATTGTTTAAGCTTAATTTAATGTGAGTAATTCCCACAAAGCATTTTTATAACGAAAACCACAATTTTTTTTCCAGATATGTATTTCTGTGGATCTGGCCTTTTTTTTCCAGTCCTCTGACATTAGACTGCAGCGCTTATTGCATTTTACCTCTTTGAACTTACAAGGTTTCTCCACCTACTTCCTCAGCCCATCCTCTACACCAGAAGGACTGAAAGCAAGTTGCAGAGCATCTCTGAAGGGAACAGTGAAAATCAAGTCACAACTGAAACAGAGACCCCCTGTCAGATCACATATGAGTTTTCTAAATAAACGATAAACATCTCTGAAGACCAAATAAAATTCTAACCAAGAAACACCACCGACTTTTGGTTTCAGTATTATGATTACTTTTGTAAAATACCGTGTTGCCATTTAGTTCCAGTATGTCTCATTGAAGTATCGTTTTAATGCACTGTCTTTGGCCTGCTAAGCCTTGCTGATTGACACTAGTCACATTAATGTTAAAGTAATAAACCTAAGCAGAAAAAGCCACATTTCTTTTGTTCAGGAAATAAAACTGCCTTCAGCGATAGTCAGTCCATATAGATTACTTAGTAGAAATCTAACTGTAATCTCATTTTACTGCACCTCCTAGAAAGACTTCAGCTTTAAAAGAAAATCAGCTTCCAGGGAACAATAATGATAATTAAGGTACCAATTTAAGAGACAACAGCATAATTTAAAACATTCATGTCTATGTGTGTACGTATGTGTACAAAATATATATATACTTGTCATATAGGCAGTATTATCACCTATTTAAAATGAAGGGGAAACTGCGTAACATACACAGGAACAGAATGATATAAAAGAGATTTCATAGTGCACACATTTGTATAGCTCAGTTAAGGCTGTTCTTGAAATAACAAGGATTTCCTTAGAGTTTCAGAAGCCCCAAAGGAAACAGACAGTGTAAGCTGAAATACAAGGCAAAATTAACAATTAAAAAAAATTCCATAAAACATATTTAAAGATAAGGAATAAGGAAATGATAAGTTCTTTTCCACACAAATTTATAAAAAGGAAGTTGAATGGAGACATCTGTAATGCCAAAAAGTTAAACAGATGTATGAAAAACATCAGTAGCTCAAAGGTTGTAACAGGATGCTGGAATTTTTTTTTTTCTTTACCCCCACAATTAGAATTCAGCAACAAAATGTATTGAGCCCCTGGCTGAATTATTATTTTGACTGGTAATACCGTAACTTCCTGACAATCCAAAATTTACATAAGGTAGAGCTAAAAAGAGTTTGAGACACATCCATCAACTATCTGGCCTTCTTCAAGTGAGGAGAAAATGGAAAAAAGAAGCTTTTTATCTTCTGATACGGTGGCTTTACTCCCTTCCTTTTCAAAATCCTCAACAACTAACCGCACACAACATTAGCAACACCTCTACAAGCCTGGAAGCCTGGGAAAGTGCCAAGAAGGATCCGTTTCCTTTTGCAATCATCTCATCCCACTCAAACCTAGACTCAGCAAACATTTAATACTTGAGGTTAAATTTCAGTTTAAATAGTCGCAATGAAATGAATGTAAGTGTTCGCTGCCCAGGTTCTTTACTGAATTGTGACTAGAGGAAGGGAACCACCTATTCCATGGACACAGAAAAGCATGGAAGTTTTCTTAAATAAAATTAAAAAGAAGAGAGCAGGAGTATGCATGAGCACAGAAACTGCCCATCGTTCGGGGGTATCCTCCAAAAGCATCCATCATTATATAATAAAAGCCATAAAAGGATCTAAGTGTCAGATAATAATACTAAACTATGATTATGAAGTCCACACACTCTCATTAATTTGGGCAAAACTAAAGCTACTTGCTCCCAAGGAGAAGAGCTGGGACACACGGCGGGTACAGTCCTGTCTGACACACAGCACAGTATTTACATTTTCATATGGACATGAAATAAATTAAAATTACCCATTTTAAAAGCATTTCTCTCATATGTTTCCAGTGCCGAGAGAAACAAAAATATACAGACTTTCTTAACATGATTGTTTAAAAAAATATCCACATGCTTTGTATTTTTTTAATTATGATGATGCTTTTGTAAAAAAAAAAAAATTCTGAGATGAATTTCTTTAGAAAATGTATTTTCCTTGTCGAGACTCAAGTCACAGAGTAACAGGGATGTGCTGTGGCCTGCCTGAGGCTGCACACAGGGGGTTTATGGCGGGCGCCGGGAGCCGCCCTGCTCCCACAGCCGCGTGCTGCCTGCTGGGGTGGCGGCACTGAGCATCGCGTTCAAGAACGCTTCCTCCAAGCAGAAGAACAGGACTTCTATCCAAGTTCTCCCTCCTGGGTCACTCAGTTACAGCTTGCCCAGTGTGCAGTGTAGGCCTGGAGAGCACAGAGCAGGATATGATCCTACAGGCCGTGCGTATGGCACCGCACCTGGGGCAGCCAGGCCAGCCTGCGATGGATGGGGAAAGACCCCCGACAGTCAGAGCTTCCTTGCTTTTACCCATTTACTTGCTGGACTCAGTATTATCTGAAAGCACGTTTCAATTTAATTTCCTTCAGTTTTAACAAGCACATCTTCTAAAAGAAAATCACATTTAGGAAAAGCCCACTGTATCTGGTGCTCGCAGATGACATCTCAGCCGAGCGCGCAAGGCGGCTCTATTCATGGCACCACGGCTTCTTCCGCCCAGCGTCAACACCATCTCCCTGCAAGTGTCTGATACACTCCCAGCCCCAGCATGGCTCCCGCCGAAGGCACGCAAGGTCAATAAATTGCCTTCTCTAAGTAATGTCCTGCCCAGGCAGGAAGCCATGGGGTGGCAGAGCTCTCGCTAGCAGAGCACCCTCACAGCCGCCATATTTAAATACCCTCTGAGGTATCCTCCATTGTCGTCGAGAGGCATGAGGCTGGAAGCGCAGACACTCAACAAAGCAATATCTAATAAAAGCAATGGTCAAGAGTCGGAAACAGTAGCAGCAGAGAGAAAAGCCATGCAAAAATCCATTCTGCAGATGGGCAGAAATCCACTAACCTGCTCACCTTTTTTATGCTTTTGGTTGCCAACGTCGCCTCCTTTTTCCTTACTAAAAGAAGAATGATTTAAGCTTATTACATTTCTAGTTGTCAGAATACACAATAGAATATTCTGAAATATAGATTTAGGCCCCTACACAAGACAACCTGAGTATACATACCTCGAAATGTTTTGCTTCATTAAGCCTGAAAGAGAAGTGTTTGTATAATCCATTCTAGATAAAAATTCAAAGATACCATGTGAAATAAGTCAAGTTAAAACCTGTCAACTCCCACTGAGAAAGCTGAAACAGAGGCGATTCTCTTATTAGACACTGTATTAAATATTTTCTTCCTGAGTTGTAAAGACCTGTCAAAGCATTTTTTTTGTTAGCAACACCCTACTATAAATTACCTATCACATATTTAAAACATATATATACACTCAAGTTAGGTTTTCCATAAATCTCTACTGTTCCGGCTTTTTTTTAGTTTTAATGTCTCACACAATAGACAGATGCACAAAGCATTTTTCTATTGCTGCACAACCTCAAATATAATAAGTCTTTATGGCCTGAAATATGAGCTTTTAACAACATCTGTGCAGTTAGAAAATATAACTCAGCTTCCTAATCACTGTAGGGAATAAGAGTATTTTCAAAAGTACTACCTATTGTAAATACATATTAGTGGCACAATGTTAAAATGATTATATTTTTATTTAATTACAATCCACTCTACATGGCAGTTCACGTAGTCTAGATCACAATTAATCTTGATTAGTGAAACCTGGAGCATAGTACTGCTCAGAGTAATCAGGATGATTACACAACATATGATCTTTATGTTTCTGTTTTGTCTCCACAGCGGTTATCAGATACTTATCAATTTTCTAGCCTGGAAGAAAGTTTAGACAGGATGGCAATACGGGAACCAGCTAACCTGAATGCATTTGATTTTGGCCGCGGAAAAGCCATGAAGACGAAACAGATTTCTCTTGCAGGTGCTTTGATTTTTACAGTTTTTGAAAAATAGAGTTTGAAACAGTTAAATATTTCAGAGTAAGTCCTTCCTCTGCTAAAAAGAACACAGGTTAAAATATGGAGGTCAGCTAGCTGCCATAAACTACCTGCACCGAAAGAACCTATAGAAACTGATTCTTTATAAAGAACAGCAAGTTTTAGTACTCTGTTTAATTTAGATTATAAACTTTCCCCTAAGGATCATCAGTTTGTTAGAGGCATGTTCATTGTATTTGCTCCTTATGCCAAGCACAGCAGACACTTTTACTAATAATGGCTCAAACTGATGCTCATGACAGCAGGGCAGAAAAACAAAAGAAATGTTTTCAAAGGTGACGAAGGGAGGGCTAAGACTAATGAAAGGTCGGGGCAAGAGGAACAAGGAACTGGAACTATACAGATAAAAGAAGCAAGACAAAAGCAAGGCAAGATGGAAGAGGCTGAAAGGGAGCAAGTGAAATATATACAATTCAGTAGAAAGGGGCAGAAAAGTCTTCACCAGCCACCATTCACGCTCTCCCATAGTCAGTGACTGAAAACATTCCTCTTGGGTACGGCACTGGTTAAACAGGTGGATTATCTCCTGCTTACCTGCATGCAAAGTGAGCCCGAGGGAAATACCCTACTTCTGTGCCTTACAGCATCAGCAAAGGTTTCGGCAGCAGAACTAAACTCTCAATAATCAGCTGAAGCCAAATGTGGTTTCCAGTTTGCGTTTCACAGCCACAAGAAGTTATAACCAAGGAGAAAAAGACTTACGAACTACCACATGGAAATTTCAAATGTGTACATAGAGCTTTAATTCTAGCATTGCTTCATGGGGAGTGCTTCATTTGGTTACTTAATTATTACTTTAATCATATTTTGTAATTATTAACATTCTACACAAGCACCTATGGATTATTTACATATGCAGGTAGAGACTTTTGAGACTGTGTGAAGGAGGCAAACAAACAGTAAAATCAATAGTGCAAGACTAATTTTGCCAGATCTGAAGTTTTCAGGTGTATATACACATCTATACGTATACATCATATATTATGAAAGATAAGTAGAAATATCTGTTCTTGAAATCTGAGAATATTGAATGATCTATATTTTTGTGCCTATATTCCACATTACCTTTGTAAGCAGTATTTTCTCCAAGAACAATTTATATCCTAGATGTAAAACGCATCAATAAAATTCTGTATTATTTTTTAATATGGCCTGACAACAAAACAGTATTGAAAGAATCTTCTTTCCCGCCCTTAGCTGAACCTCAGAATTTCCAGTAGGGCATTTCTGCATTTATGATCTAATCAGTGGGGTCAACGAGAGCCACTGACCATGAAATGGAAAGAAACGTTTCAGTGGTTATATAATGACATCTTAACGCGGCTTCTCGTTAATCAATGACTGCCATTAGCAAGCCTCTGAAGAAGGAAGATTTGCAATGACTCTGCAATTAGGCAGCTAACTACAACTGTCACTATGAAAAAAAAAAAAAAAGAA
>NW_010525639.1:79178-93654 GCF_000687285.1 Phaethon lepturus | reverse complement strand
AAGAATTAAAAATCACAGAAAAACAAGTTACTCCACAGATGTTCAACAAAGCCAGAATTAAGTCCCAAGCAGCCTGGTAACTTAAAGCTGTGTAACTGCGTTAGCAATTTCAAGTTCCTTGAGAAACTACTGTAGTGGGGTCACTGCCAGTAATATAAAACAGATGTTCAATGTTTTATCAATATATGCGTTATACATTATGTACTTTGCCTGAAATTTCGTTTTTATCGATTTATCCAGCCACAGTATGTCATTTAGCTTTGCTTCATTTTTAGGACTTTTTTGACCTGCATCCTACCACAAAGAACAGTTTTATCCACATAGGAAACTCAGTGTGTAAATATTAATTCTTGCAGTGAAACCACTGTTCCATTAGATGGTATAGTCCAGGCTTGTGCATACAGAAAAAGAAACCACAATATAGAAGAGTTTAATACTTTTTTCACTTTACATCATTTTGCTAATCCTCATTCATCTGCAAACTAATAAATTAATTCATGTTAATTACATAATTAGAATGAAAATTCCTCTGAGCTGGAACTTCATTTCTATAAAGTGCTAATCTCATTGACTGTGCCCTATAAATGATAATGACAGAGCTTGACTATGAACAGTGACAGTAGACCATCAGAATATTGTACTCTTCTGGGAATAAACCCTCCAGAAAGTAGACACTTCAAACATTTTTACAAATCTCGGTGACCTCTGTAATAATACAGAAGGTTTCTTCTTCCTAGCAGTCAAGTTACCATTTCTCAACCTCTGTTGCACTTACCGTGATTTCCCACTAGTGCAGCCTACACAGCCTCCAATCAATAAACTAGAAACCAATGTAAAAATTACAGTTGAAGTATATGATATTGTCAGAGACAGCATAACAGCAGTTCTCTGCACTGTTAAGTAGCTCTACAGAAAGCCCACACACTCAGGCACTAAGGACTAATACAACTACGATTACCACAGCTCCCAGTTTGCTAAACTAAAAAATTTCACAATGGATGTTTTGAAATAAAAAGTTTTCTTTGCATTAAACTTGAATTCAAGATCTGCAAGCACCCACAGACAAGGTTTCTTCGTCTTACACGCTTTGTGAAAGCGTGCAGCCAAATAGAAACTTTGCAACAGAAGCACTAGCTTTAATATTAATTTGATCCACATTGCTAAAAAACAAATGTTGCTCCAGAATGCAGCATGCGAGACTGCTGCTCATATTCCTCTTATGCTGCTCCCCATATTACTCTCCTGCTGCTGCCCATCTTGTCACAAACTACATTTCAGCTCCTGTTGAGTCGCAGCATATTATCCCTTGGGATCCTCCAGCTGCCACAGCAGATCCGTGGCAAATTCAAGTCACGTAGCTGGTGCTGACTACCATCAAGAATCGGTTAATGGCATAAATGACTGCACCCCCCAATCAAGACTAAAACTTCCCTGATCCTTCATAATTGAATCATTCACCCTCTTTTGTTTACTCTTGAAATATGAAAATAAGAAGCTATTCCAATACATGCTGTTTCTACATCTCCTCAGATCTATACAGTACTGATCAGTAATTTTTCAATTTAAACTATAATGGACTGAAATAGTTTTTCTTAGTGATGTTTCTTGTTCAGTGCTTCTGAACAAAGATAGTAAAGTCAAAAAGTGACTTTTAGAAAACTAGAAACATCATCCAGTACCAGCTACAAAACTCCAGGTGAATATATAAAAAGCAGCACTTTTCTGTACATCTTCCCATGTGTTCCCTGTGTTCTTCCATGTGCTAATGAAAGATCCCGTGCAAAGATATCAATTTTCACCCTGGTACCTTAAGGCAAAACATGGTGCTTTTCTCACATTCTTAAAAGAATACCTAACCTTTTCCCAAGGGTGGAATTTTGCTGCTCCATTATTTTTGCCAACTTCTGAATTGAAAGACGTTCCCTCTTGTTCATGTGGCTGGGTGGGAAAGGCGCACAGCCAAGTGAAATGAAAATATATCCACACCCTGTTCAAAATAAACAAGCCATGACATGGAAGAAAAGAAGGAAAAAAGAAAAAACGCATCCAGAAAACTAATAATTTTTCTGTTAAATTAAGATTCTGTTAAACTCAATTTAATGTGTTCTAAAAATGGAAGCTATAAATATAAAGCTTAAAGTTATTAATAAAACTTACAGTTGAAAAAAAAGGATGGCCCAACATTTAGGAAACTAAATTGGCACTTAAGATTGCAGTACAGTCATGGGTTTTGGAGGCTGATTTGCAGATCTGATCCTTGGTGTCCAGGTTAGTTCAAACACCCATGATCAGCACTGAGGCTGGCTGGCTTCACATGAAAGCATCTAAGTCCTTACACAGTTTCTTCTGCTAGCCAGGGGATTAACAGAGGTAGTAATTTTTTAAAGCGCAATAATAACACAAATGAATTTCTACAGTGATCAGCTGACCTTTCATTAGCTCTCCAGTTGTAAACCTATAGCAAAAATATTTTATTACCGGATTGGGTTACACTAAAAATACATATGACAAAAGGCCAGATGGCACCAAATAAGGGTACTGGAGGAATGAAAAACTTACAAGTCCCTAAGAATAGCAAGAAATACGCATGTATTTAATGTTCTGCATCTCAGGTGACTCATAAATCTTAGTATTAAGCCATCTGCTCAGCTCTCCTCTCCACTAATTCAGTCCTTATGTTGAATCATGCTGCTTAGTTATTTTGGTAAACACCTCCACAATGTTGTATCACTCCTGGTGTATGTGCTTGCCAGCCTGGAGGAGATGCCCCAGGACATGCGGCTACTGCTGCGCCTCAGCAGAATCAAAGGAGGAAGATGAAACTCCATCTTCTGCTGAAGGTTCACAGACGTGGGTCCCATCAAGGCTAGGGTAGACGGTCTATTATGTTAATGTAACTAACAGCTTCAAGACCCTAGGTGCCAGAGGAAATGCAGTAGTCAACTCATTATTGTCAAAAAGTTTATGATGCTATACAGTCATATTTATGACATTTGACTACAGGAGCCAGCAGGAGGACAAATAAATCTAGCTGCAAATATGCCAGCTCATTAAAAGCAAATCCATTTAGTACTACCAAAGACACCAAGAGTATGTACATTTTGTAGAGTGACAGGCACTTTTATAAATTGTCTAGTCTTCTCAGAGAAAGTGATTCTTTGTCAAAGAGGATTCTGTTGGGTTTTTTTAAGAGAATGCTGCCATAGTATACTACCATGGCCCAAATGCTGAACTATTTATTATCTCAATTTTAATTGCACATTAACTACTCGGTAACATCAGCAAGTTTTCCTTGTAGAGCATGAGGTTTTCAGAAGGACCTCCACTTTTCTGTTATGACAGTTTAGAAAGCTGCAAGATACATGCAGCAATGTAACAAACCTCAGAAGAGAAAGTGAGAGAAGAGAAATAAAGAAATAAAACTGTTGACTTCTCCACTGAGAAAAATAATTTCAGCAGATAGAGCCTGTGCTCAGCAGAAAGATGTTCCTCCTTGCTCAGTTTAGCTGACTCCAAATTTTCCCACTGACCTTGCTTGGATTAAATTTACAGTCAAACAATCTTATCTTTTAAATCAACAAATTGGATTAGTGACACAGTGAGCTGGGAAGCAGAGTTTTCACACACCCAATTTGGACCAAAGAAAAAGTTCCCAATTCTGTCCAAATTGGCTAACTACTTGCTACGTCCAAAACTTCTTTCAGAAGACTGTTTCTGAAAAGATCATAGTTGGCTACAAAACAGAAGCTGAGACATTACTTGCAAACTGCTACAAAATCCTTATATATACATCTAAATACACAAAGGCACACTTCCAAAACAGCAGCAACAAAAGCAATACTTGGTTGTAAAAGGAGCATGCGTAATTGCTCAAGAGCCTAACTTGCTCACCAGTTCAGTATCTACGTTTGAAATGGTGTAGAAAGCACTCAGTGGTACCACCAACACAGAACTTCATCTGCGAAGAACTAAAACCAACCTGACCTAAAATATAGGAGCAGGTCTCCAGAGGAGCTGCCCCTTTAATAGTCCTAAGAACTGATCAATATCTCTTCTTAAGCAAGGTTATTGCTGGGAAGAAACCTGAAGGTTTGCATAGATCTCACATACCCTATCCTTTTGCATATTAAATATTAATATGCTGAGGGTCACAAAGAGCCACAATGGCAATAACTAATCAAAGTAGAAAAAAAATGAAAGAATTATATCACTGCTCATCACCATTTCAATACTTTGCATATCACAGGCCACTAAATGTGCTACTTTGAAGGAAACATTCAGTTTGGTAGTGGGGGGATTTAAGAAAGGAAGCATGAGGATTAGGGCTCACTCCTTTGAAAGCTGCTTTATCACCTTTTCCAACCACAATTCAGCTAAACTATGGGCAGCACCTGGACACTGAATACTTGGGGTGGTGAGGTTCTTATTTTTACCCTTCATAATCTGTTTTTAAGCACAGTGAGAATAAATGTATAATAATGATAAATTACTCTCTACAAGGAGATGGAGAGGATGAGAAGGGGATTAGGAACAACTTGTCATGTACCAGTGCAAACAGCAGCAGCTGGAGCCAGGGACACAGAGCCCTGTGAAGCCTGCTGACAACGTGAATTTTGGCAAAGTCTGAGAGACTGAAGCTGCTCTCTGCCTTACCTGTGTTAAAAGACTGAAAGCAACATGGTTGAGGTCCCTGTGGGACCAGAGCTTTGGAAGAAAATTCACCTATTTGGATTATCAATCATAGGACTACACAGCTATTAATGAATTTCAGTTTTTCTTTGTTTTTATTCACATATTTATCTTAGAACGATGGATAGTCTCTGAAAAGACTGCAGAATCGCACCACAGCATTAATAGTTATAAGAAATACATTTCAAATAAGATAGTAACAAGCTGTTTTTCTATAAAGCACATTCATATCTTGTATGTATCTAATACACACACAATAGGTATTGGTTCTAACAAGCAAAATGCTATTTACCATCAGTGTCATGTATTAAACATTTTCCATTTCTCTTCCCAACAGTAGGTGTTAAAATTATATTCCTGCCACAATGTTCTCATCCACACCTTAGCATGAAAAGGTTAAACTAATACAACCTCTCATCAACCTTATTGGGAAAAACCCAACACCGCAGCCACTTTCCATAAACACGGCACAAGTGGGGGGTTCCCTTTTGTTTACCAAATTCAGGAATCAGACCAGAAAACCGATACAAGAAGCGATATCACCAAGTTGGGAATGAGTTGGCAATTTCTGGTTTACTATTTGAAAATGTGCTGATTGCAGACAGAGGCTGAAAGGAAATGACTGAAACGAGGATCTCCTCTGCATGAGCTCCACCCGAGCATTGCTCAGACTGTATGATGAGCTGTTGCCCGTTTCCAATCCTTACACCCTTTTAAGTTTTGAACAGAGAACTGTTCTTTAATGAATAAGCACTTGCCTCTTCATTTTCAAGATCCCTAAGTCGCCCATCACACGTGCACACTTTTCTCCACCATGCACAAAACCGTTTTTGGAGGCGATACCAACATTTGCTTTGGGTTTGGGGGGATATTAAAAAAAACAAAAAACGAAAAACAAAAAAACACCAAAACCCAACAACAACAAACCAAACACATGACAGACCAAAATCTTTCCGTTCTGCAGACACCAGGACAATCCAACAGGCACTAAATTCCTTAACAGAAAGAAGCCATGAGCCCTGCAATTTGTGTCAGTTCACTCTGATGAAGATGAGCTGTTTGTAACTGCTTAGCAGCACTTATTTCAGAAATACCTGAGCCAGGAATCCCAAACTGCATCCACACGGCAACACCAGAAACATTACAAACTGAAGAATACTTCAGCGTGAGCCCACTACAGAATGACACTTTATCCACATACTAACCTGTAACAGATAGAAAACCCTTGTACTTAATCAACGCTTTGCATAGGCTTCCTCTATCCACGCAGACCCCATAAATGCATTACCTCACTCACCTCATCTTTACACAATCAATCATGAATATTTCAAGCTGACAACTCAAAAAGGATATTTTGTATCCTATTAAAAGGGAATTTTGTGATAAGGTGCAGTCTAGCGGTAAAGATTTGCTCTCACTGACTTACAGGTAGTTACAATCTTAATGTTAGCCTAATTAGCACAGTTCATCTTCAGAAGACCCAACTGGAAGGGAGCATGCAATATTCATATAGGACATCACAGTTTATAGAAATTACAGTCACAGAGAAGAGGCCTTTGGGAAAAAAAGCTACAGTCTGCTGCATATTTTTTAAATTCTGAGTACAAATTTCACACACATCTTTAAAGCGGTACTTGTATTGCACTTTGGTTTATTTGACTTTGCCTCATTATCCTGCAGAAAAAGGAACAAAGAGAACATCAACTCCACACCAACAGTGCTGTTTTCAAAACTCGTATTTTGAAGGACCAGTACTCCTGCTCTGCTCACAGTTGTACACACCTGCCTTTCGGTACCTGTTTCCTTCAACGGGGGAGGGAGCTTGAGATTTGCATCTCCAACTTTGCTGGCTACAACCTCCTGCCCTCCAAGCTCCACCCAAGCAGGCTGATTGTAACTGCAGATTGTGCCTGGATTCTCGACTCCTTGCCAAAGCTGGAGCCACAATTCTTCATCCTGTGGGGCAGACTGACCCCTTCAGCACCCACCTTTGCCTCAGATGCTTCTTTGGGAATGAGGCATACTCGAAAGACTTCACCATGGTGTGGATGAAGAACACACAAGTGCCATTGACCACTACATGTCCTTCCAGCTCAGCACACTCTTTGAGGAGGTTTTTTGGCTTTCAAAATATGGTAGTGTAAATCATGACTAAACTGGAATACAATTGAAAAGACACAGGACCATACAGAGGCACGTAACTAACAAAACAGTTCCCGTTTGTGGCAACTGCCAAAATTGGTTGTTTCCAAAGTCACAAATACATGCATGATTTACTGCAAGGTTCACCACACTGCGTTTCCAGTGTACTTCATCTGAGTGCAACCACAAAAGCCATTTGCAAACTGACAAAGGGATAGCAGGAAATGAGAATATATGTTTGAACAAGCTTTGATCGTCTAACAAAAGACTCCTCCTAGTGTAAACTTCACAAACATCATCTCCCACCATGCAGTGCCCTTATTTAAGTGAACTCATCCTTCCTATATTTTCTTGAATGAAATTGAAGCTCCTTCTTGTTCCACCTAGCAGCAATGTAACTCCATCTGCTTTTCTCCACTAATCAACTTCCAGCGACTCCCATGCCTATGCAGTGATAGATCTGCAATGGATGCAAAATTGCAAACATCTGTTGGCACTATTTCCATAATAAGATTACACAAATCATTGAAGAACTAAGATCAAGTAAAAAATCCAAATGACTCAAAAGCCTCAATAACCTCCTGGTTAATCAAAACTGGAAGTTATCTTTAGAAGAACGGTGATGTTTGAGATTTCTCCCAAGGACTACTTTTAATGGCTATAATTGGTAGCAGGAAAACAAAAAGCTTTAAATGAGCATTTCTCAGATCTATGGCTGGTTTAGTTTGTTTGAAAAAGGACAAACATTCTCAAACAGCAGATGATGAGGACTGCTACTGATCCCCCCAACACAATGGCAGGGAAGAGGTGCACAGTCCCGGGGGAAAACAGCCCCAAAAAGTTATTTTGCTGCCATGCAGCTTAAAAAGCTTACTGCAGTGATGAAGGAACAAGACAAAATGTAGAGAGTTTGGAAAATAGGTGGAGCTCACAGTTGCCGCCTTTGTTAGAAGATACATAGCTTGTGGCAAATAAAAGCAGCACCATGAGGGTTCCAGGTGGGACAAACATTTGGGATAAGACAGCAGCAGCAGAGAACTGAAGCTCTCACATCAGATTCAGTTACAAGAATAACAGGACTAATACAGATGGGGAGAAAGGTGTCCTGTTCCTTTGCAGCTGTCCCCTTTACTGGAGAGATCACAACATTGCACATCCAGGAGCATGTTATCACCTCTCTGCAAGATGGCCACTACAGCACTAGTCCAGAACATGGATTCTTAATTGTCTCTGGAAGAATAAACTTTTGTTTAACCCAAAAAGTAGTTGCCGAAGATCAGTATTGCTTTTAGAACAGCAAATGCAATACACTTAAAAACTAATTCAGTCACTGAATTATGAAAGAGAAAGATTTCAATGCTGCCTTTAGCAAGGCACAAAACAAACAGGTAAGCCATGCTCCTTTTTGGCTTAGTTTTGTGGCCTTTAAGTGCAAGTAGATTCTGGGAAGGTGTAAGCTAGGGAAGACCACTGACACACCTGGCTTTTGGGGGAAGGAAGGAGGAGGAGGTACTTCTACAGAAGTCATCATTTGGATAAATCTTTATAAGTAATACTAAAGATGATGAAATTCTGGGTATAGGCCACATCTCTTAAGGCTATTCAAGTTTCCTTGAAGTCTTATAATCACCTCCACCTTCTACTTGACAAAAAGGATCTTTCTTAACATTCATAATATTTCATTTCAAAGGTAATGCAGGCACAAGAATTTCCTACTCATAATACTAACATTTTCAGTACTTCACTTTGCTAAGTAGCATTAAAATGCCTCAATCACAAACTTACAGTGACCTCTGCTGAACAGTTAGTGCATCTTCCCCGCAGACTGAAAATGGAGCCACACTGCCAAACCCCGCACTTGCAAATCAGCTGCACAAGCAGTATTTTGAAAAGAATTTCACCACTCAAGCTACAAAACCCAGAGCTCTATTTGATGTTAAACAGATAAAATTTTATGCAGAATATCAAGAGGAATCTTCTGATAACCCAAAACAAAAAAATAAGCTTTGGACCAAAGCTTTATACAGCACTTTATGAGCTATTTAATGCTGTTGGCTACACCTAGTAATTTCAACTATTCACTAAAGAATTACACTTATTCCAGTAAATTAAACAACAACAGGCTGCTTGTGCTCCCAGAGGCTAAATAATGACTGTGGTGAGAGCAGCACTGGCCGCAGTACAACTAAGAATGCTTAGATTTTATAAATGAGAAAATTCAGAAATCTCCATCCATCATGCTTTTAAGAGACTAAAGCAAATATTTCCGTTTCTCAAAATCCTTTTCCTAGGATAGGTGTAGTTGTCCAGAGCAGCCTTGCCAACACCGGACCGCTGCTTCTCTCCAGCTGTGACCTCCAGCAGAACAGGGCGGGCAGAGCGCTGCCCTGGGTGTCCTGGCATCAGCCAAAGCTCCATGGTGCACGGCAGTGACCGTGGGAGCGGGATTACCTCTCCCACCTTTTCCCTGCGCAGTCTCCCACGCTGTCTGTTATGTGAGGGAAGCCCAAGCACAAGTCCAAGCCACAGTTCTGTCTGTCCAGTGACAAGGGATAAAAAGAACAAGTCCAAAAAATGAAGAACTCTTCAAATTGCTTCCAGTCTCTGTTTTTGAGGTTGGGTAGGAATAATATCACTTCAGCCCCTTTTCCTTCTATCGGTCTCATTTTCTTTCTGTCACTAGGCACAGCAACCATCTTCTCCTGCTGGCAGACCCTTCTTTTCTACACAGACTGAAGTCCATCATCTTTCTTCTCCTGTTAGAAAGTAAATAGCTGAGACTCTCTGGCCAAGTCCACAGTATCCTACCGCATTTTCTCCAGGACCCGGGAAGAACAGAGGAGGGATCTCAGTGCACTCAGCCCATACAGGAATACAGAAAAAGTGGTTCCTCTTTGTGTGAAAACTGCATTAAAAATTTTCTTCTAGCTTAAATATTTAAATACTTTTCATTATTTACACACTTACAATCTTTCAAATTTAAATGTGATTTTCAAACTGACAATATTCTACTTTAGAAATCTGTACCTGAATCGCTGATGGATTGAGACCCTTGGAAAGTGCAAGAGTTTGAAGACAAAACTGATCAAGAGAGGTTAAGTACAGCTAGAATACACCTAAGCACAGAGCAAATCTGTCCTAGTGAACACATTACAAATGTCTATATAGACATGGATGTATAAATACATATACATACACACAGATACACTCAAATCAGGATCTTTGAACATTAAGGGAGAGCAGAACTGAAGCTGCCATGATCCAGCACAGAACTGAAGAATACATTTTAGCTTTCGTATCTTTACGGAGGGCTCGAAGTCAGCAGAAAGCAAGTTCCTCCCATTATTTCTGTACAGATCTATGGCAAGGTTTGTGACTCTTCCAGATCTGACATTAAAAACAAGGTCGTGGCTGCAAACCGATCCTTAATGTATCCTATTGCAGCCATTTAAAAATATGTGTATTACAATTATATGTATATCATATGCAATTCTTCAATCGCTGACTCAACAAGCAAGATGGTAACTTACAAATATTTTATGGTATTTTACAGTTACTATAAAACCACAGTATGATTTCCATATTTTTATGGCTCTAAGTAAAATTCAGATTTGTTTTGAACAAATTAAAGTTATGCTCTTACAGGAAAATGCATCTTCAGTTTTTACAACATTCTATAACATACAATATGTACAGAGGGTTTATTTAGCTTCAGAGACATATTTTGACATCATAAAATTTCCTCTTTGGCAGTTCTGAGTGACTCGAATTAACTTATTTACTTGGAATTAACATAATAACTTAACCAGATGGTATAAGAGTTATAGTTGTGATTAGATCAATGACAATAATGCCACCAAATCTGAGGATCTGACCTTGGCAAAACAAATATTGCAATATTTACAGAAAAAGAAGCAATCTTTTGCCAATCTGTAAAGAATGACTGTTGATAAATTGTATGAACACAGAGCTCCCCATTAAAAGAATGTTACTAGAGAAACTGAATGTTGTCTTGTCACCTATTCTATAAAGGTGCCTCCATTCTGAAAAATATTTTTAATATGCATTCCAGCCAGCATTCATTTCCATATATGTACTAATTTTCTCTTTTATTGGTTCATTTCTAGATTTAACAGACACTTAGATAATTGAAATTTTATATAGCACACTACACAGAATGTAGGTCATGCACTGATTTTAACATTTTTATGAACCAAAATTACAACCAGGTAATATACATGCATCTCTATATTTATTGCAAATAGTTAAAAAACATACTTCATTAGTGTATTTTTGCCCTAAAGCTTTTTTGAATGTCCACATAATTTCCCAATTGCATCTCAAAATTAAACTCTTTAGTTTTCATCTCTGTACCCAAGGGCTTTACTGTGCAACGCAACATATTTTAATATAGTTAAATGCTACTGATGTTGCACAATGTTATTCCTTATTGAAAATGGTCATTAATATCACTTCATACCTCAGAGACTATGGTGGTAATTTGGTAATATAACACACTACCATCATCGTCGTCTAATAACCTGAAAGTGTTATAATCCTAAGGCCCTAAATGTGTTATGGAATATTATTAGAACAAGCATATTCTGGCCATTATTTAGATGGAAACATTTCCCGTGTCTCTCATACCTCATTCAGTAATTGCACGCTCCTGCTATAATTAAATTTGCCCATTTTAAATTGTCCATAACATTGTAAGGTTCATTTTCTGGTCCTGTGGGACACATCATTGACTCCATTTTGGGCACAACATACTTCTTAATGATGTATTTTAAATTGTTTATTTTTATTTAAGTGACTGTCTAGAATAATAACTTGAAATATCCTGAATTAGATAAAACATTTTGAAGTGAGGGAAGCAAAAAAAGCAGCAGTAGCTTCCTAAATATATAAAACAAGAGCGAAATGCTTTTCCCCCTTGAAGTAACTTTACCTACTTGCCCAGCAGTAAAAGTACTGTCTTCCAGGGAAAGATGCTGCTTTGAGATGAGCAGCATTTACTGGAGACAGCCAGATTCACAGGACCATAAATGCAGTCTCCGAGGCTTGGCCAAGAGCCTCCATAGCAGAGCCATGTGCACGCAGCAGACACCCACTTCCCTCCCTTAAATTCAGACCAAGATACTTAATATAGCAAAATAAAACCTGAGTGAATTTCTTAAACAAAGAAAAACACTAAGGCTGTAACACAGTGTATTT
Organism: Phaethon lepturus; assembly: GCF_000687285.1. Lineage (NCBI taxonomy): Eukaryota > Metazoa > Chordata > Aves > Phaethontiformes > Phaethontidae > Phaethon > Phaethon lepturus. The sequence continues at coordinate 81,606 of NW_010525639.1, read as the reverse complement.
AAACAAACACCTAACCATGTCAGTGTAAACTGTTCACTGTGAATAAAAATTTGAAAATGTATCTATTTGAAAACTTATCTATTGCAAAACAGTATTAATATCAGCAGTTGCATGATCTGATCAGCCTGTGAGGCATCTCAGTCCTGCCAGAGCCCAGAGAAGAGCACCAGAGGGAAGCTCACTGCTTCCACATCCCAGCCAAAAATAAGCGCTAAGCCATTTTCCTCTCATCTAAATAAATGTCCATACACAAGTCTCATAAGGAATCTGCACAGGATTTTGTGCACAAATAAACTGCAAAACTTGCACACATGAGACAAATCACAGGAAACCTATAAGCAAATATCCAGACAAACCTAACAAGTGAGAAAGCTCATCTGCTTGGCACCATCAGCCGAACTGTGCAATATGAGCCAAGGATACAAACCACCAGAAAATCAAAACCCTCAAAGAATGGCATCTGGGTTCACTAGCTGTTGTGAAAAAATAAGGAAGAGGAGTGCATTTGTATTTAGAAAAATAATAATGCCTAAAGCGTATTCCACGGCAGTGCGAAATACAAGTAAGTCTGCATGACTGTAAAAATCTGTGAAACACATGAAATGCTGTAAGAAATAAAGCTCTAGAAGGGAGATCCCTTAGAAGTAAATACTGTGCTTAATGGAACACAATTCATTGAAATGGGAAACAAACTATTCCTTGTGTCTCTCTACAAGCACCTCTGGTGTTTTAAAATGCACAGAAAGAAAAGATGCAGCAGAAATATTTTGCACTACATTTCTACTACACTGTAGGCAACAAAAAGATTTCAGGGCTCAACTGAACCACTAAGAAAATTAAAAATCTTCTTCTGCTAACTGCCAATAACAAGAAAGCAAAAGCATCCAAAAGCAAAAAGTTATTCTTGGATAAAGGGGAAATCAAACAATTGATAAGGACAGCTTGTATCATCTGAGAAGTCCATCTCGTATACAGACAGGAACCACTGCGTTCAAAAATATTAAAATGTTATGGAGGAGACTGCAGGCAAGCACTCGAGAGTCCCTATACTTGTGATATTCCCTGCACATTGTTAATATTTTGCGTTCTCACTTACAGCTGACACTAGATATCCACTGAAAAAAACTAAGTTACAGAGAGCCTATCTTCATGTTTACACACGTGTGGATGAAGAAAAGCTGAACAGTAATCCCCAAACACAACACTGGCACAAACATCAGAACGTTTCCCTCCTTCTGTGATGTGTTACTGTACAGTTACTGGGGGAAGTACTATGCCACACCACTATACTCACACATAATGTATTTTTAAACTTTCACAAGTCTGTAGCTTTACTGGTTTGCACCAAGTACAATGTTGGAATTCAAGCAGCAAACTTGATCCAAGTCATGCTCCTGTACCTTGCTCTTCTGCACACAAGGAATCTAGGAATAATGCAATATTTTGTCTTTTTAAACTGGCTGATTAACGAGATAAACATGCCACGGGATTACCTTTGCAATGATACTGTTATCAAACCAAATAATTCAGAATTAGTAGTCTTCGCCCTCCAAAAATTATAAAAATCCTAATTCTTTTTTTATTAATTTCAGATTCAAAACATATTCATACATCTGATATGCCTCCAATGGTTGAAAGAAGTGGAGAAGCAAAAAGAAGGTATTCAGAAATTAATAAAGGGTATTGAGCCTCCACTGGAAAATGTCTAGGAGCCCACAAATCAAGAAGGTGGAAGAGCCCTACCCTGTAACATCATCTTCCTAAAGAGGAAATAGAACTTTGAATTTTCAAGCAATGGTCTGATTTCAATAGCTTACATCATACTATACTATGTCATAAAAGCTTGCAGCATTATAGTATGTATTCCTTCCACAGAAGTTAATCATATTTGAATCCTTTAAGACAAAACTGTTACACTAGTATTACAGATTAGCAGGCCAGATTCCCCCTAAATGTAGTTTAAATGTAACAAAGATTTCCCAAATGCCTGCAAAAAAAAGATCCAACAGTCAGTCATTTATTTGCATTTGCAATACACTTTATTATCTACTGAACAAACACTAAAAAATGCATGCTATAAAACTGCATCTACAGTTATTTTATCCATCTTCATTTATAGTGACCTACATATCCCTAAATAAGTTAAGAGATTTTGCAACGATTTAATGGAAAGTAAAAAAAAATTGGTTAGTGAATTCAGATCTTATTTCTTTAACATTTACTAATTTTCATCAATGCAAAATAAAGACCAGCTCTTCCATAACTAGGATTTCAAAAAACTGATGTATCTCACTGAAAGACATACAGGTAGAAATACTGCTTTTCTACCTTCCTGCATAATAGCAAAACACCGCTGCTACCAAATTTAATTTTTCAGAAAATTATGTGAAATCTAACAATTAAAATAAGCTGTTTACTCAGCCGGGGG
>NW_010525639.1:62805-79147 GCF_000687285.1 Phaethon lepturus | reverse complement strand
GGGGGGCGTTCAGAAAAAGCTCCCGGGTGTAACTGAAGAGACCGAACACAAGAGGTAGCTAGTGTCTCCACGTTCTTCCACAGTACTCTGGCACAGGAAAGAGAACAGAAATGACAAATAAGCCACCACAAGGAAAGACGTGTTTTTCAAAAACGAGATGCAAAAATGGAAGTTTTCTGGGCTCAAAGCATTCGTAGAGAGGGACGAGTGCGTTATTCCAGTCGTGCCTCCGTGGAAAGCACCTCATTCACTCTGAGTCATTTCATTAAAAAGCCCTGAGTCACACAGACAAAAGTTGATTTTCATCTCGGCTGCTTCTTTCCCCCCCCCAATACATCTGCTTCACATGTAACCCCAGTATTTTCTTATGATGGTTATAACTGACCCTAATTCTAGGCCCTTTCTGTATGACAAATGCCTTTTTAAAAGCGTAATAATATTGCTACTTAAGATATAATAATAAATGCACAAGTTTTCATACATGTTTTCAAGTGTGTTAATTAAAATCTGGCACAGTTGAAGAAAAAAAATCAGCTAAAAGGAGTATGATGTGTATAACATATCAAGTAAACTACAATAATTATTTCTTCTTGATAAAGTTGTTCAGAAAATTAATGCTTCAACACTGCGCATCGCATCATTTTAATCATCCTTTAATACAATGGACAAATCCGTCAAAATCCAAAGGGATTCAGTTACTGTTATGTTTCTAAAAGTGCACACCAGGAACTTCCAAACGCTTCCTAATGACAATAATTAAACACCTGGCTATGATGACCTGTCTGTAGTTCATTCTCAAATAGTTTCTCCCAGTAATTAAACACATGCTGAGAACAGAAAGAGAGTATTTATTCGGAACAGCAACTCTGGGCCGCAGAAGTCTGAAGCGGCGAGAGCAGCTCCCCGCCGCACTGGCAGCCCGCACACCCTCGGGTTTCAAACCAGATGCGAGAGCGCGGTTGTGAGCGCGCGGCGCGTATGCTCACCTGCCCCGAATAAACACGCTGTCGAAAAGGGGCTTTTGGCAAGAACTTCTAGGCTTGTCTAAAAATATAAGCCACCCTCATTTTCATACAACTTCTACGTGTTACCTGTCGTTTAAACCCCAAAGCATCAGAAAATAATGCCAAAAATCTTGCAAAAATGACATTTTGGCCTTTGCAATACAAACAAAAAAAAAGTCGGTACGTTAATGTCACAGGTACAGTTCCAAACTCAGCCAACACACAGCTGCACCTAAATTTTGGACAAGGAACCTCTCACAACCACTGGCAGAACTGAAGCGCTCTCTACTCAACTAAAAGGCAACATTCTCCTGTACACGTACACAGCCATACACAAACACACGTACATAAATTTCAGATTAGGATCTAGCTCTCCAGGCTTGCATCGTTACAGCAGGCACGCCCCTGCAATGGCAGGATCCCAGTTTTAGCTAACATTCCTCAAATGAATGAATGCACCAAACACAAAAGATCAAATTATGACTTACCAGTTAATATTTACCACAAAACCAGTGCCAAGAACTCTGTAAAACTCTGGACTTTGAATAAAAGCTTTTTTTATCAACAAGAGATTTCTTTTGGAACCAATAGGAGTGAGGGAGATTCTGATAAATGATGCTGTAATCTGTAATATTCAGTGCCATAACAAGTCAAATCTTACTGCCATACCCGTACCCAGTTCCCACACAGAATCTTTCAGTAATAGATCTCAAAGCACTTCACGTTTTATGCTGAAAAGCCAATTACCTATACAAAACCTTTTAACACATGGTATGCAGTGACCTCCAGACCAGATTTCTACAGTATAAAGCAGAAGAAACCACAACTATATATATTCCCTTAAAAGGGCAAATACTGAAACATAAAAGTGGAAAAAATATACTATAATGCACATTTTGAGATAAAAACCCCACGCCACTTAACTTTGCACCATGTGCTTGAGAAACATATGAATGCAACTAAAACCTCTACTAGTTCCCAATGTTTACTGAAAACAAAAATAAAAATACGTATGACTGGAAGTTTCAATTTGGATTTCCTTTCAAGGCTTATTAACTCCACATAAAAATACGCCATTGTTAAAATTTTAAAGGGCATAGAATAAAATAAACTGGCATCCCTTTCATAATTTGTAAGTTTGTTGTAACCAACATTTTACTTTTTTCATGTACCCATTTCAGTTGCTGTTAAAAACATCTGAAGCAATGACATTCCAACATTTTTTATTTAAATAACGTCAGTAGATATAGTGAAATATTTAACCTAAGCAGTTCAACACACCCAAGTTTCAACATAGCTGTAGTCTCTCAATGGAAAATACAATTTTCCCAGTTCAACTGAGTGGTACCTGCGCCAGCCTCGGCACTACCCATGCGACCTGCTGTACTGTTAATGTGGAGAAGCAGGTAATTCAGCTAATACTCTTACCCAGCTAACCTCCTTAAATGCTGATGTTTATTTGACAAGACAAACCGGAGGAATCCAATCCTGCAACACGTACACCTTGAAGCAACAAAGGAGATTAAGTATCAACTAGGGTAGCTGGATGCCATTTTATTTTGGCCTGAACTCAAGCAAAACACAACACCGGCAACCCGACTGGAGAGCCAACGGAAAAGGCCCAGAGCGACAGGAGTCCTAATCCAGGACCTGCAGCATCCTCCACTTAATTGCACGTTGTTCATGAACTGTTTTATTCCAGCCGCCGGCTCTGCACGGGCTCCCCTGCCAACGGGGACGAAGGCCAGCGAGTGGCGCAGCCGGGACGGCACGTCGAGGCCAGGCTTGCGACCGGGAAAGGGTGGGAGAGAGAATCGGCCACACAGATAACAAGCATGCTTCTGCAATTTAATCATTTCTGAGAAACACATTCGCAGCACTGGGTAAGATGTCTGGACTCCGTCAAAGTCAAGGGATTTCGGCATTTAGGCACCCAAGACACTGCTTTAAATTGGCCCTTCGACAGCATCTGGAAACAAGGCTGCAGAGGCCTTCACAGAAGCTAACGTTAGCTCCGCTCGCTAACCTGCTTACGCTGCCCCGGCAGTCGATAATCGGAGGGTGGTTCCACCACAGCACGGCTGCGGGAGGCCAAGATCCTCCGGGAGGATCCAAAGCCGAAACCTGTCAGCAGCGAGCGGGGAGCGGAGCCTCGCACTAGCTAAAGTCAGCCTTCAGGGAGGGACACCTCAGATAACGTGTTACTGTCCCGTTTGTGAGTGCCTGAACAAGGCAGAACAGACTATCTGAAAAGGTTTTAATGGAATTTAATGATGAATATTAAAAATTGTTTTGACTACTACTCCAATAACCTTCCCTAGCCTATTTCAGATCATTCTAGGTTTTAAGAAAATAAAACTGAATGACTGTAGTCCTCTTTTATTATTCATTTAATCCTCACTATAAATACCCTAGATAAAGAAGTACTTCACCTTCCACGTTATACACAGAATGCAAACAAGTGCTCATATACACGGCGAATACATTTCCATGCTGCTACATCACTGAACAGTAGGAGTATGTCTCCACCTTATCGATAACAATTATGATTGCAGTACAATTAGAAAAAATTGCTATGAAAAAATTCACAACATTGTAAATATGAATATAAATTAAAAAGTACTATAGTCACTTAATAAAAGTATGATGAATATTGTCCTGTACTGTAAATTCACAAACAAGTAACATCTTTAGCATTTAAAATCCCTAGTTATGGGCAATTCAGAAGTACAATCTTAAAAAAGTAGAAATTAAAATTTACATTTTTAAAGATAAACATGTAATTTACATATTCATCTATTGATGCTGACACAGGAAGTTAAAGGTATCTGATGTACCAACTGAAATTTTTTCTACAGAAAACCTACACAAAGAAGCCAGCATTACAAAGGACTAATGTGTGATGTAAAAAAAAAAAAAATCTATACCATCCTATACTACTGAGCAGAGAGGATTTTTGTTAAGCTATCAACTGTAAACACAAGATCTCAGTCCTTAGTTGTAACAGCTATCTCAAAGCTCATTGCTTCATACAGAAAATTGGAAAGGGGAGACAAAATCCTACAAACCCTCAATATTTAACTGAACTCAGTTTCATCTACCATTGTAATGCCCATCACATAATCTTCTGAGGACCAAACATGATAGAATTTGGCAGACTCAGTCTCTACCACTCCAAGCAGCTTAGGATCATCCCTCAGTTTTGCCATCTCCTGCTTGCCTCTATGGGGTTCATTTATAGTTCTGTTCAAGAGCACAAGTCTCAAGCAGTCATCTCTGAAAAAAAACTGCTGCTGACCTGCTGTTGACAAGAAAACATTGGTATTTACCCTTCTCCTTTATTTCCTAGTTTTACTCTTTTTTGTTTTTCCCTTACCTATAGGCAAATTTTCCTCTCTTATACCATGGCTGTTAAGTCTTCTTTAGAGCTTTTGGAGACAGACCTTGTCAAACACCTTTCAGAAATCCAAGCAAGAAATATCAAATGGATCATCCTAATCCCACCAGAGGAACCCCAACAGATTTGTGAAATATGACTTATATGAACAAACATATTTTATGAGATAGGAAACATATCAACCCTTCCCCACAAGACCGGGTTCATAAAAATACCAGCATGTAAGAAGAGTGATCGATTGGAAAGTCTTCCTTCACCTTTGTTCTTTGTCAACTCAGACCCTGTCCCTGCTTACACACAGTTGTATTGTATAACAAAATCAGAGCTGGACGTACCGCATTCCTTCTCCTCATTACCGTTGTGTGTCATACCAACAATTTCTCCAAAACAGACTTGCCCACAGTCACGCAGGATGCTTGTGACAGAGCCAGCACACAGACAACCGCAGAAGGGGTGAAACATCACTTTTCGCCAGAGGTTCTCTGGCTGTTCCGCTCACTTCCAGGAGAGAAATCTGCCTATCCTCTCTCCTTCGAATACTCCTAACTCACATTTCACACTGAAAATTGCTCTGCTTTCTTTTTCAAAAAGGGATTTATTGAACAAGCCAGACTACTTTCCCATCGAACACTCATCTGCTGCTCTTTGAAAGGACAGTGCTATTTGTGACTTAAAAAATCTGAGGATTCATTTACTCATTTTCTTCCACACAATGTCTACTTCTGTTAATCAGAATATCACAATTAAATATAACTGCTTCTACGTAGATGAAATTTACCTTCCAAACTGAAGAGAAATTATGTTTCGACTTCTAAGGTATCTACAGCTTACCACAGTTAGATCACTGGAATTTCTCTAAATTATGCTTATATCCTGTGCTGGAATTCTTATTTTTAAAAATCTAAAAATTATTTCTTCATTTTTTTAATCATCTATCAACTTAAAAGGTTTTATTTAAAAAAGAATTTGGAAAAGTACTGCCTTAATTCTGTCTACACTGAAGATTGTTGCCATGTCACTCATTTACTGCTCCCAAATTTCTTCCATTAAATTAATTCACTGTGTTACAGATGTTGCTATTGATTTATCTACTGAACTAAACACATAATGAAGCAGAAGGTAAAGCTGACAAAAAAAACCTATTGCCTTTTTTTCCCTCGTTACTAATTTTGTCATGGCTCCAAGAATAATTCCTGCAACAGCAATAAAAAGCCATATGCCTTTTCACTTCAGTCTCTGTAAAACCAGCTTTTCTAGCAGTAGAATTAAGAAAATAAAGTAGTGACGGAAAGATAAACTTGAAAACAAATGGAAAGAAAAAATACTTGAAAATTCAGGCTCCGTTTTAGAAATTAATATAACCAGCAGTTTTTTAAAGGGACATTTTTGTCTTCAGATTATGATTCCTATGATACAATTTTAGGATTACAACAGAAAAACTTGAAACAAAAATCCATAATTCTGAAGGGTTGGGGTTTTTTGGTTGATCAAAGCATGAGATACAGCTGCTACGTTTTACAAGTTCAACCCAAACGCTGATCTAAACAGTATGAGTGCTAAGATAAGCTAGGTCCAAATCTGCAACAGGTTTTCAATTTCAGGGTATGAGAATAATGAAGTGTTTACTAAAGTGCAGCAAAAGATTAATGTGTTAATCTCTGCAAAGTTACCAACACATAAATTCACTGAGTACATCAATATGTACCTATCAACCTCAGGAGCGATTTAGAAGTAGCCTATCTGGGCTCCATATCACCAGGCCGTTACATTTGGAAATGATTAAGAACAGGTAAGAGCAGTTCCAAATATTTGTTTAACCTGGATTCAATACCCATACAGTATCTAAGAGGACTGAAGGAAATCTGAAGGAAACATTGACCTTTCTATAAGATAAATGCAATACCTTCAGAGGGTCTAGTCAAGCACTTTTCCTCCCAATAAAAGTAAAGTGAGCGTACACGTAACAGCCTATTTTTTATTTTGGCAGATGAAAATATAGTTGCTTTTTGGCAGCCATAAAAAAGAAAGGGGTGAGGAAAGGGATGAACGGGTACATCAAGATAGTTGTCCTGATCTTTGCACCACTAAGCATCAAACACCAGCTCCGTAACATCTTTACAGAATAATCCTTTATATTATTAGCAAATATGCCCAATCTTTTGCATTCGATGGCCACTCTTGACTGCAAGACTGAGTATCTGAATGGAGGCCAGAGAGCCAAGAGATAAATAACGGGCTTGACAGAAATGCCCTGAAGACCTACCCCACTCTGGTTGGACCCTGCTGCCTATAGTCACAAACCTTTAACTTGCAAGCTATTTAAACAACAGGGATGGCTACATAGCCAAAGAATGAAATAGTTTACTATAAAGTTTATTTGCTTACTAAATCACCACTTTATCATCTGGAAGGACTAAAGTTTTTACTAATTTTAGATGTTAGCTATTATTCTTCTAAGACGTATGACAGGAAAGGGGGGAAAAAAAGAAAGTGTAATTCCCTGTTCTGTAATACAAATGTAGCTGTTCAGGCATCTAAATACCAAAAAGTCACCTGACTTCAAGACAATAAGCCAAAGGCAATGCTCAAGTTACTTAACTCATCTGCATCAGAGTAAACATCTATATTCAGCCCACCTAACTTCTGACAGAGCGTGGAAGGAGGAAGAAAAAGAAATTAATTGTAGTTCGATAAGTGTACGTATTTTAACATGCACAGTACTAAACAGGTCAGTGAATTGTTTTATGTAACAGCAAGCATCAACATTTTTAACGATTCAGGAAACCATTGTCATTCTAAGACGACAAGAGACTACTACGCCGCCACTCTGCAACCGTTTCCCCCAACGCAAATCTACCCATGTCCGCGAGGAGCCGCCGGCGTCAGTGCTCCGTCGCCTGCCCGCGAAGCCAGCAGGTGCAGCAGGCTGATAGGGAAGAGACGGATGTCTCAGTCCGGCATCTGCAGTGCCGGCATTGTACCCGACTGGTGCCATAAAGTGAAACACCGCTGCCCCGGTGTCATTCATCAATGCGGTGTGACGGCGTCAAGAAAAGAAGTATGTTTCTCTGCTGACAACTTGTTTTAATGAAAATGCATTGCAATATTTAAGAAGTTTTCAGAGCTGATTTCTATGTCTGACAGCTGACAGATTTATGACACCTATTTTTGATGAAAAACGTGCAACAGGAATGACTTAATATTCAAAACAAAGACATAGATGTAGTCTGCCTTAATATGCCAAGTACTAATAGAGGAAGAGAAGGTTATTCAGTAAAGTGAGGACTGTAAAAGAGAAACTAAGGAAGCTTAATAGGAACAGGTCAAGTTTACAATATTTATAAAAAGTGGAACAGTCCTTAATGAACAAATTAACTTCAAGAGTGACAGACTGTGGGACACTGCAGTTCTCACAAGCACAACATTATGACACTTCAGGTTTGATCTTTCTCTCAATAAAACCAGAATGAAAGCAATAAAAGCCAAATAAATGGTAGAGTTATTGCATCCTCAATTTTCTTGGGTTTTCTTTTCAGGAAACAGGAAACAATTCTGTGGGGTTTCTTTGGTTTTGTGGGGGTTTTGCTTTGTGGGCTTTTTTTTTAAAGCATTAACAGATGAAGTAGAAAACTGTATTATGAAAAGTTTCCATAACTCATCTTAAAGATGATCAGCACAGAAATAAGTAAAGACTTTTTAAGTTTATAGTATGCTTTCTAGGCATCTATTTCAAAACATATGGCATACAGCAGATGTAAGTTCAAATCCCTGTGCATTTTTTTTTTTGATCATTCGGAAGAACCATAACCACCATCTTGTTCTGCACTTTAACTTCTTTCCAACTTTTGGTCATAAATTCTATCCTGCGCTTCAGAAACAACTCAAGGAAAGATTTTTTTAAACCATTTTATTCCTACAAGAAGTTCTGGCTCTGCTTGAATATAAATCTGTAATATACTATTTTTGTTATTTTCTTAACTTTATTCATGTCTTGATTACATCCAATTCATTTGAAAGGTAATTTTCGTAAGATTGACAATGAAACTACGATCTTGATTTTTCAGTTTTAAAGTTACACCACATGAGACATCTCACTGTTTCTGACCACGCTGAAAACTAGAGTAATAAAGGCTGTGGGAGAAAAAAGAAAATTAAAACAACATTGAGTTTTCCCAAAGAAATTACCTATGAAGAAAAGCTGTCAGTCAGGAAAGTTGATACTATCACAACAGATGACAAGAAGTTCGTTACAGAGAAAGCCTGAAATGTGACCATCACTCTCTCACTACAATATACTTATTTTAAATAACAGATGAAGAGTCATCAATATTTACTGTATTTCAAATCAGCCATATAATGCAATCAGCAGCCTGAAGTCAGCTTAGGCAGCAGCTGGTTAGATGGATGTCATCTGTCAGGGGCTGCTCTTCTAAAAGTCGCTAATACTGTCATTGAAAATTACAGTCCACAAATCAAAAGAATGTAAGTGCTTGAACTGAAACACATATGAAATCAGACAGCTCCCACTGGATTTTCCCCATGTGCTATTACCTCCATGATCAGTTCACGCTTCAAGTGACAGAAATTGCTGAGAAAGCAAAGCACTGTTTGCTTTCTATCTGAGAACTATACTTTGAGCCAGGGGACATATTTTTAGATAATTAAAATTAATTTTCCTTCCTTTTTGTCAAGAACCATTAGAATCAACCTGCTGTAAAGGAAAATGCTCACTCCCTCTTGCACGGAATAATGGGGGGCAAAACTTTGTTGCTACTACAAAAGTGACAAACTCGTTAGTTGGAAATCAGATAAAATCATTTTCAATCAGCAAATTCCGTAACATTAAACCACAGCTTTTTCTAATAGCATAAAAATAATGGTATTTTTATACTCAGAACGTACTCAGAACGTCTGTAACTGTTCAAAATAGGTGTCAAAATCTTGCTTACCTATCACAAAATTATGCAAATTTTAAGCCACGCCAAGTGTCATCATTCCACAAAAACAGTGGCAGAAAACTTAAAAGGTACTTCCAAGTACTAAAGGTATCAAAACACTACATTTTTGTTTCTGCTAAAGCGATGGGAATATGAGCATTTTGAAATGGAGTGGCATGAGTACGTATGGCCAGAAATCATTCTTTTTTTTCCCCTCCACCCCTCGCTTTGTATTTAAGGATTTTTTCCCCCCTGAACTAGAATAGGACGGCTAAACCTAGAAAGGTATTATTTCAGCTGACAAACGTGTTTTGAAACGCATCATCCTGATGCTGAGCATATAATCCTGCACAAACAGCAAACAAACAGCAAGAAGAATGCGTATGACAAGACAGTAGAAGCCAGGGATTTTATTAAAGCAGCATGCCGCCTGCTCACTAATCGCAGAATGCCACGAGGAATTTCAGATGACTAATCCGCGTTTAGCAGCACTGGCTGGGTGCCAGCCGGGCGCTGAGCGGGTCTGCCGGAAAGGACGGGCAGATGCCTCCCGGACAGCACTTGGAAGGCGAGCCAGGAGTGAGCCCTTGCGGTGAAGGCAGCTGCATGCAGACCGGGCTGCAACAGCACAAGCCTTGCTGCTGTGTCCAGTGATGGCCACCAGCGCGGTAGGGCCTGGACCACAGGCTGTACAAGGAGATGCCAAGAGAGTCGGGCTTGTTCGGTTTTAAGAGAAGACTGAAAACGAAGCTTGTTGTTGTCTTCTATGGCCTAGTGGGACGGCAGGGAGAAAACAGAGCCAGGATCTTCTGGGAGGTGACCGACGGTGGGAGGAGAGGCAGCACTGACACTACCTGCAACACTGGGAATTCAGATTAGGCTTTGGAAACACTTTTTCACCCTGGCAGCAAACACTGGAACAGGTGCTGAGAGAGGCTGCGCAGTCTCCATCCCCGGAGACGCTCAGACCCAGACTGCACAGGCCCTGGGCAGACTGGCCCTGTTCAGAGCAGGGGGTTGGACTAGGTGACTCCAGAGGTGACTCTGTTTCGGTTCTCACCCTCCTTGGTGTGTGCCTACATTTCAACAGCACATCAAAAGCATCAACCAAGGCAGAGCGGGAATTTCCGGCTGTGAGGAGTTTGGTGAATACACACAGAACCCACCAGCTCAGCACGCTGCATTTGGCCAAACTTCAGCCAGTCTTCAGTGGGTCACCACCAGCCCTTTGTGGGCACAAGCAAGACTGAGGACCTGCCCTCCTTTGCACCCCCTTCCCGCTCTGCGTTGGGTGCCGTTGTGCACTGCCAAGCCAGACGCCCAATCTGCCATTTCGTTCCCTTGGCTGGCAGGGCTTGGCAGGCTTCCCCAGCCTTGTTGAGGAAGACTTGTGTTCTGCCATAACGCCTACGGCTCTGGCAACATCAAAGCTGCTCCCAGCCTCCAGACCACTCCTCACAGCTGAGACTTTTGTCTCTACTCCTTCTTCCATGACCAGTGTCCTTTTTTTCTAGCGGGGTTAGTTTTCTGGCTGATCAGCATGCCGACCCCACTCGGCAAAACTCCTACGGCTGGTGCCCGGGAGAAGGGGGAAGCACAGCCATGGCTGGGGGGGAGCAAGGCCACCCCCTTTCGCAGCACCAAGGTGGTTCTGAGATGGTAGTCTCAGTAATAATGTCTGTGTCTACATAGAAGCCATATTAAACGCCAAAACAAGGCACCAAGGGAAGAAACCTGCCGCCTCTGGGAAAGCGCGACTCCGCTCTGAGCGCGCTGGAATTCAGCACAGTGGAGGGCATTAACCAACACCATCACAGCGGACACCACCAAGGTGCGACGATTTATACTGCTGTAGGAAGCACTCCAATGCACGCATCTACCACAGCCTCCACAAACAAGCCTCAGTGAGAAAAGGAAAGCAGGAACCCCAGGCTCACGATGGCCAAGCGTCCCGCTGCCACGCCACTCCGCTCTGGTTTAACTCTGCATTTAACTCGAGGTGGGGCTACTTCACCAGCTACAACCCACCTCGCCCTGCTATGATGACAGATTTAATAATAGTAATAATAGCTAACCACCACGGTTAACAGCTGGCCATGCTCCAGAGTGAATGAGGTGTGATAGGCCAAGTTTCTTCTAACAGCCCAACTGCCAGAGGAACCTACACGCTCTCATCCCCCAGCATCACATGCTTTTTCTCTTTACATGCTTGTCTGGTTTCATTTTAAAAGAAAAAGAATCAGAGGGCTTGCACTTAAAGCTGACTTCCTTCTCCCCAGACAGAACATTCAAATTCCCAAGGGACTTCAAAACAAGCTCTTGAAAAAGATAGGAGGAAAATCAATGGAAGAAAAGCAAGCGCTGATCATGGTTTTCAAAAATAACGTCAAAAAATTAATTATTTGAGATTCTCATCATCCCTAATTTTTCTTTACTGCTTAGGTATCTTAATAGACTACAAATAATTAGCTTTGCTGGTGTTGGTGCTATGGGTTTTGATCACCATCCATGTCACACACCAGTAGCGCCGCACCTGGCACATCTACTACGTATGTTCCTTCCCACCAAGTTTAACGTGACAAACCATTGCCATCTTTAGGCAGTCCCCTTCCCTCACATCCCAAACCTTCCCAGTGCCATTTTTCCACCCAGTGTTTCCTTCTAATAAGCAGAAAGTATAACTCATAGACCTTTGCCTGCTCTCAGATGCTCATAACAAGGGATCTGGAACACTCCCATTAACTGAGTCATATTTAAACACAGGGATTTGGAGGTTTTCTAACAACACCCTCTTTGTGTTTATTGTTCCGCATCTGGGATAGCGGACAGTGCATCCCACACGGTTCCAGAATTACACAGTTTAAAAGAAAAGAAAGGGGAATAAAAGTTATTCAGTTCAATTCTATAGCATTCCATGGAAAGAAAAAGGAATATACAGGGAGAAACCACGAATCTGCAGTCTATGCAAACTCTTTATACTCTTGTATGAGTCTGAAACCCTGCCAAGTTCCAAAACCTTGTATCCAAAACATAAGTAGTTTTCAGGAAAACAGTTTCAGATCTTAATTAATCCACCGAGGCCCCAGCCCATGTCATGGTGATCAGTCAGATGGCGATGACAGAGAGAACTAGGACTTGAGAGGCTCTCACAAAACAGCTAAAAGTAGCACTGGATCTCTTTTTTATGATCCCTTACACATAAGGATCTTGATCTCAAATTTTCTTAAAACTTTACAGGTTTTACTTCATCTGACTGAATTTGTTCTTCATTCAAAATATAAACAGAGGCAACTTCCCAAAACTATCAAACATTTCATAGGTTATGTCGCATAATATTCGTACACCTGAGAAGTTACAACCTACGTATTTCTGTGATGTAGTTTTCCATCCAGATCAACTAATGTGACAATATCAGCAGCCAGTGAAAGTAATTACCATCAGGTTTTCTGCCTCAGAACAGATAGGTCTAGGGAAATCAACAGAATAAAAAAAGTGATCTGTAGTAGTAACTTGATGGGAAGATTATCTTGGAAGAGGTTCATTTTTACATTAGATGGGATATTTGGAATTGTTGGGTTTTAACACTTTATGATTTTCAATTTCTAATAAATTAGCTAAGCTAATGAAAAAACTCAGAAAAGCAAGAGAAGTACAGCAATTTGCCTTAAACACAGCCATACCATTGTAATTCAGAAACTGTGACAAATGTCTCTCTAAAATTTTCTCAGATTCTCATTAATATTTTACCAGTAATTTACAAATCTGCATGTTTCATGAAAAAAGATCAAAGTGGAAATATTAACACCAAAAGGAAAAAACAAATCAAACTGCAGAAAAGAGAGGTCAGTGATACAAAGGCCAAAGAAGCAGAAAAGGCTTTTGTAGAGTATTATTATTTTAACAGACTGACTGACATCTATCTACCAAAATGTTTAGAAAACTCATTTTGGCTTGCCTGCCTGTATAAGCAGGGGCAGAGTCTTGTTCCTCCAGGGAACTACCCAAGTAAAACCGCATATATTGTAAGCAGCAAAGTCTACTATTGTCTCCTAAAACAGCAAAGACCAAAGCACAGTTTTAAATATTCTCAGATGTCAAACACCCATTAGAAAAAAAATTAAAAAAAAAAAAAAGAAGAAAGAAAAAAAAGGAGAAAGAGACTGAAGAAACAAAAAAGGAATTTTTAGGTAATGTTTCTCCTGCTGCAGTAACTGAACTACCGCTTACTTGGTCACTCAGGCCTGGAACGAGCCTGCATAATCACAGAAGTTACACTGTGCTGAGCAGAGTGAGGTCTGGCTGGTTAAAAACTGGTCGGCTTCTGATAACTTCAAACCCGTAATTTTCCTCAGTATTTCAAAAGTTCAACAGTAACAAAAGCAGTCATGTTTTGTGTTCAACAGCATTTCCAACGCGCGTAGCAGCAGCTGCCGTTGCAGGGGTGGGGGAAGCAGGGAGGAGGTAAGGACGGTTTTGTCTCAATTATAATGATCTAAAGATTGAAACAAGACCAAGCTTGTAGAAAAAAATTAACTTTTTTTTTTTTTTTACAGTTAACTGGAGCATTTAGAGGGGAGAAAATACATTCTTGAGGCAGAAAAGCCCTTCTTCAGATCTATCCAATATAGAAGTTGATCAAAACTGGGCTTTGTCCAGAGTTCTTCGTCTCAGCTGTTTCACCTACTAACATATTGTAACCAAGCAAAAGTAGTAAAAGTTTCTTAAAACTACTCCTATAATTCTGCATCTATGAGTACCTGAAATTCAGACACACATCCATGTGAACGACTTTAGCAAAACACTTCTTCTGGAAGTAACACCACAAAAGGTTAAGTTGAAGCAGATTATTTTTTTTTTCAATAAAAATATAATTTAGAGGATTAAATAATTAAACCAACAAGAATACACATTCTGGACTTCTTCAAGCATCAGCTTGAATTCAGTAATTGAGCATATTTTTCATTAACCACTAGAGGTCACACAGTAACCATGGCAGCTATCCAAAAGATGAGAGGCCTCAAGAACCTGAAGGTCTGGGAAAACTGAAATACAGGGATACTCACCGATTTGCACCTATAAATGAAATTATTAAATTAATTTGGGTAGTCTTTCCATTTCCCCAAAAGTTCCAATGAACATGAAGGGTCACAGATGTCATTTGCTATTTACAGCTCTGTAAAATTTAGATTTAGGATTTTTACAATGCTCAGAGCTTCATGCCCTTTTGAAGGTGTTCCCGTTTTCCTCAAATATTTCCTCACTTAAAACTTCTGGATGTTGACTCAGATAAAGGGGCTTCAGCTATGACTACAGTTAACACTAAAGCAGCACACTAAAGCTGGAACATCCTGGTGTTCTACTAATCAATATTTTGCTATTTGGACATTTTAAACTTTCAAAAACAACAAGTATGAACCCACACACATCAAATTCATTGTGTTTTTAAGTTAATACCAAAGTTTACACTGGACACAATAACTTCAACTCTCTTAAATCTGAATGGATATACTGCCCTCAAAATTTAGGAGCAGATGTGGTCGTCAGGGCCTGAAAACTACTTGCACGTGAGAAATTCACTTACACTGCTATTGAAAATCTAGTTTATTTTAAAGCATTTGTGGAAGCGCTATTTGCAAAGTCTTAAAATACTTTATGTTCTACACAGCTATTGAAAAATTCCCTAGAAAGTTCTTTTAAGTCCTTCAAAAAGACTCCCTGCGCACACAAACGCAGAGCGAGAGATGGCTGATGATAGTCAGCGATCCTGTGCTCCTTTCATATCAGATTAAATCAGGGATCAGTATATAAAGACATTTCATGAACTGACTCACTTGGTTTTATTCCATTTACTACAGCGTACACTACATTTTCTCTTTGGAGAGATTTCATTTAATTAGATCCCAACTATAGAAGATAAAGACCTGTGTATGAAAGCCTTTTACTATGGCAGTGCAGCACTGCCAAGGCATTAAGCTGCCCTCTAACCCTAAGAACTGGTCCCACCAGAACAGGTGCTGCTGCTGACTTGCATTACCTGTTCTGGAATAAGTAAAATATTTCACTCCCTAAAGCTCTCAGTCTGGTACATTTCAACATTTAAAAAAATACAATAATAATAATAATAATGAGCAATGAAACAGCTGTAATCTGAATAATAATTTCAAAAGTTTCAGTACCCGTGTTTTTCGGCACAACAGACAACACACAAAAGCTTGCGGGGCACATATTACACTATAGGAGCAACTCCCTGAGACAAAACAGAAATCATAAATCACATCTTAAAAGCAGAGAAGATGCAGACTTTTCTTGCAATAAAATTAACGCCACAAGTTTAGCTAGCTCTTAAGAAATATAGCTAAAAAATCCAGCTCTACCTGCACACAAGCTTGTATGTATACACATACATACTCACACACAGATTGCAAATCGGCAGAGATTGTTTTCCGCTTCGTATTAACACAGCAAGTTTTACAACCTTTTTAAGAATTTAGGAAGCAAGGATTTTTTTTGAGAAATATCCAAATACAAACCTGCTTTTTCTGTGTCTGCCTTTTCTGAGCACCCAGCGTAGCTGACTTAAAGCTAAGAGACTTGGATTGTCTCCTAACTTTCACTGAATCTCTCCGGCGATCATACGAAAAAGACGACGACTTCTTTGTAATTTTCCTCCTAGGTGTGTCTGCCATTTCATCCACGAAAGTATGGTTACCTTCAAGCAAACAGTGTCCCAAGAAAAGGAAAACTCAGTACCATCAAGCTTCCACCAAGTTTACAGGGAACAATCTTCAGTCCTACAGCAAATGGAGCAATCTACAAGGAACGGAGCCCATCTAAGAACTATTTCAGTTCTTCCAACAGGTTGTACAAATGAAAAAAGCTGATGGTCCTGCAGTGCTGTATGGCACACGAAGAGCAGGCAGAACTCCTTCTTGCTGTATAAACTCAAACAGGCTTCAGCAGTGATGCTAATCTGAAAAATGTAGTGACTATCCTGCTGAGCACGC
>NW_010525639.1:3447-62774 GCF_000687285.1 Phaethon lepturus | reverse complement strand
CCTACACACCAACAGGGTGTGGAAGTACACCAACAGGGTGTGGGGATGAAGCAGAAGACTTTGGGTTCAAAGCATCTTCTTAACTCCTTCCTTTCTGGGCTACTGCTAGGAAGGTATCTGAGAAGTCAAGACTGGTTAAAGGTGCCCAGAAAAGACAACATTATTTTCTTGTCTTTGGATCCAAGGCACTTGGAGAAGGAACCTTTAGCATGAGGTAGATGCTCCGTTCATTTTAACCTAACTCAAATACTCCCTTTTCTCTCTGTCAGAAGGACTATTCACACTGCAAACATTTATGAGATACTTTATCTACTAAGCCAACTGGAAAATAAAGTCCAACCTTATATGTGAATCTTACCATGTTTCCTGGAAAATAAATATGAAGTTACAGCACTCTCTTAAGATCTGTTGGAATCAATGGATAAGAGGGTAACGCTAACGAATTCTCATCCTAGTGACAGTGTGGGAATCCTATCAGACAGCTGAGATTGCAACTTTTGTACCAGGACTGTGTTTAGGTAGGAATGTTTCCCTTGCATAACATATTAGTTAAGGAACACTACAAGGGTGTAGAGCCCCAAGACTTGCTGCTATTGATTTCCATTAAGCAAAACATACCCAGAACACAAAGCTGTGCATATGGGAGCATGCCTGCAAACCTAATGCTGTTGGATTTAAATCTGTGTTAAAAGACAAGGAGGAAAACTATCTTTTGACAAACTTATGCCATTGTCCAGTGTCTCTTCCAGAAGCTTTTCCTTAATTTGTTCATGACGCTACTTCGCGTACAAAACAACTGTGAATAATTTATACTTGCAGGATTATCCATTACTATAATTAAGCTTTAATATGGGTCAGTCCTCTAGTGTATGAGTCTCAGCACCTCTGTTAGGAAATATCTGTGAAGTTGAAACAGCATTTCTTTTAAGACCTGCCGATATCAAGGAGTAAGAGGGTAGTATTAATGAATTCCCATAACCAACCTTTTCTGCAATTTCTTCCTTTGTTGTAGGATGAATAATATACCTCTAGGACAAAACGATATTGCTAAAATTAATGAAAAGCTATCAGAATATCATGCATTTATTAGCCATAATGGCCTAATTCTAGATTCATTGCAGATTTCTGTGGAGATTTACACTGTGAAGAATTAGAAAGCACTGCTTCATATTATCTACAACTACATCTAAGCAGCAAATCTGTAATTATTACAGGACACAGAAAAAATCTATTATTAAATATTTTTAGTACCAAGTATCTCTTAATTGTGATGAGTTTATGATATTCTAGTAGTCATCATCCACAGCCACATAATGCCTTCAGTGTTACTAACATTAGACTCTGTGAGACCATCATCATTTCAACATACTCTGTGGTCTTCACCAAAGTTTAGATTAAAGAGACTCTTTCTCACAAATTGAGACCCTACTTAAATTACCAGTTCCCATGGTTTACAAGGATCATCTTTCTGAAGAGTAAAAATAAGCAGTTAATTCAGCATTATGCATGCTTTTAAACCATGACGTCTCAAGAAAAAAATATGTCCTCCAAAACTTCTTGAAGCATCTGCACTGTTTGACAAAAATCACAGGTATTCTGATAAATCATAAAAACTAAGGTCAAGGAAAGTTCAAAAGCCTTTTTCAGATAGCTACTCTTACAACATACTCTAATCATGCTTATTTGCACAAAAATAAGTATTAGCAATTAAGACTGACAAAGGCACAAATAGACTTTAAAGATCCATTAAAATGCATGTATAAAATGCCAGGTACAATCCTGATCATTTCACTTTAATAAAAAAACATATTACACCTAAAACAAGTGCAAGAACTGAAGCAAGGATGATCAGAGCTACTAAAAGTATTTCCAAATGCAAGAAAGTAAATTACAAAGGAAACTGAAAAGGACAGAGATCCTTACAATCTTTGAAGATACAGGAAAAGTTCTGGATTATATTTATTCACAGTTCCCCTAAGGACAAGAATCTGCAGCACTCAAAAAAATAAAATCTGTAATCAGAAGGTAGTATTTTCTTTGCTAATGAAAACTTTAGTTTCATTTGATGCCCCCAGATCTTGGGCTGAAAAAGACAAAGAACAATTCCGCAATGTCACCTCTGATTTTACAGTTATCTACAGTTTGCTGCTTCTATCCTCTTTTCAAGGCCGAGAGTCCCGGTCCGTTTACACACTGCTGGTAGAGAAGCTTTCAAACTAAATGCGGAATCAGTTGGCATTTGCTCTGTGCTTTTGCTATTTCTACAAAATCTTTTTTGGTGTCTTGGTTTATGACTGGAGGAAGCAGAAGGCTCACCAGCAGCATGTACAGCAGCAAAATCCCATCACCCGTTCCCTTCTCTACCCCTTGCTTTGCCTTAGGGACCACTCTGGCAGCTCCACGGCCACCAGCAGCCTTGATACACTGAAAGGGAAGGTCTTGGCCCACTCATGTTTCCACCCTCCCTCTTCTTACTTCTTCCTTCACACCTCAACGACTCCCAGCAGTGAAGGCCCCTTCCCTCCTCAGCTTGCCAGATCCTTTGGTGAACTGACGATGCTCATGAAACAGCAGAAAAACATTTAGTTATTTTTGCGAGGAGGAGTCTTCTGTCGTTTTAGTGAGCAAGTCTGCCAAGAGACAGGGCCCAAAGAGTGCCAGAGCCTGCACGAGGTAAGCAGCAGGATGGGCATGACAACATGGGGGAGAGGCAGACACAAAGGCACGCTGCCAGAAGCCTTCTTCGATCTTATTATGTCTCACAGAGGTGTACCTTGCCGTGTGTAAGCCGATGTTTCCAGAGGTCTATTACAAAATCAAAAATATTTTCCCAAATGTAACAGCTAGCTGAGAACTCATTATTTTGTGCATTCAGTTAAAGGAGTCTCTCTCTGAAAGCACATCACATTTGCCAAAAGCGTATTTCATCCACCATGTTTTTGTCTACTCCCTCTATATCACAGGATGCTTCTGCAACCCTTCATAACCAGCATTTACCACCAGCGTTCCGTTTCGCACACAATGATGGAATTTGTCACTTCAGTATTCAAATCCCCCTTCCCTTTTTTCAGAACCATTGCAAATATATTGAACAATACTTGCCCTATTTTCCAACTTCTAATCAGTTACATAACTGGTAAGGAGGTTAGGGTAGGACCCTTCCACTTATCCCATGGTGAGTTTGTGGGGTTTTTGCCTCTACTAGCCCAGACACCGGCGCTCATGTGTCTCTGCTGAGAACGTGGGCAGGTTTGCGAGGCATGACTTTCTTCACAACACTGTCGTCGCTTTCCCCAGTATATCATATCCATGAGCCTGCTAGTCTTCAGAGAACAGTTTTTACCAAGTTATTTAATTTTCAGAAGTCAGGTTTACCTGCAGCTTTTCAGATCTCCAGAAACTAATTTACAAATTATAATGCCGTCTCAGTTTCACTCCTCTCCTACCTGGGAATTCTTAGTGCATTGACACAACTACTTCAGTGATTCAGGAAAGGAATTGGGATATTGCAGTTTATTCCAAAAATGAAAAAAAAATCATGAACAGAAATGGTGTCTTCACAGAGCTAGAAAAATGATGATGAGACTGATAATTTGGAGAACAGCACTGAAAGAGATGAAAACCTAAGAATGGGAGACAACATTTAGTTACATCTAGTATCTCTCAGTGATTGGAAAATGCAAATGTTTAAATATTAATATACTGTGCCCAGTATTCCCTCATTTCCATGAGTTTTAGTCTCATCCATAAACACTGTGAAGTTAAAACTTAGTTTATTAGAAATACTACACGCATTTTAATTCCATTCTTTATGTTATTTCCGAATATGTCTTCACTAAATAGCAGCTGGGAATAAAGACTATGTAAAAACTTTGATTTTCTACTTTAAATCCATCAGCAAGATGGACCTAAAACTCACATGGCCGCACCAGTAATAAGTCAATAGTGTTAAAGCAAGAAAACCTGGTTAAAACAGAGACATTTTGTTTTTACCAATTTGTCAGAACCGCAGTTAATATTAAAATGTCAATCTCTAAAAATGTAATCAAAATTAAAAACACTGCAGAATATTAGATGACGTCTAATTGACGTCTAATTAAGAGCTCATTGTTAAACTGAAGGTTTTCAATTTTTTAAAGGAAAATAATCATGGAATTGTTATATGAAGGGTTTCTTTCCCAGTATCAATACTTTCCCAAGCTCCATGGCTGAAGTAGTTATTTTAAGCTGTTACAAGAAAAGAATGCCTTATGCTCAAAATGTGTTTTGCCAAGTCACTTATGAGAAACAACAAATTGTTTCAAGGTCATCCTGTTTTCCTGGGATACAGAGAACGCAGTCACAGACCAAGAAGAGAAAAGCTGCACACTGTAGCAGAGATAATCATGGCAGTAGTTGAAATTTAATTTGATGGAGAAGTTTTGAAGAAGGAGGAAGAAGGGCATACCAATCATGGTATTGTAAATACTAAGTACATTATTTTTGAGTAATTTTTTTGCATTTTTAGTTTTTTTCTGTCAGATTTGCTGCACTGGACCTAGATGCTTTTTCATTCACTCTAACATTTTAATCTGTTAACAGCAGAAACAAACTTCAGAAGTTTGTCATTCTTCTTCATGGTTTTAGGGTTAATTTCTTAAGTCGTCAAGTCAAAGAGAATTCAAATGTTAATTCAGCTGTAAGTTTGCTTAAATGAGGCAGACACACCCCCAAATTTAGAACAAACAACACTACTTTTGAGTATTCTGATTGTGTGCTGATGGAAATCTAAAGACAACACAAGTTTAACTGTGCAGCGTTCTTCATGTTCAAAAGCTCTTTAGCATTTCTGAGTGAATGAACAGACACAGGGTTACCAGAATCTCATTCTTTCTACCAAAACTGGGGGCTTGCATTTTTTACTGTAGAACTGGGGTCTGGCATAACTCTCCCTAAAAATAAGAGTGACAAAACAAAATTCAACAGCAGTGAGATATTGTAATCACAGCTCTCCAGTCCCAAGCTGGCCTTTAACCTTAACATCATAATGCACTTGCTCAAAATAGACTCATTTTTGTCTTGGTTTCAAGTTAACATTTGTTACAAACAAAACACAGTCATCCTTTCCAAACCCACATTTTGTGTATCACATGCCTCCTAAATTCAACTGCTTTCCAAGAGGAAGTAAACAAAACAACAGCATTATTTAGAATTGACCATATGTTTAACGCAAAAAATGAAAAGTTCATTTCCTTTCCACTACACTGGGAAAAGCTCCTAATAGGCCTTCATATTATGAGAAGCTGCTCAAAGGCTTTCTCCCATCACGCTAGAAGCAAGCAGGTATTAAAGTCATAATAATAATAGAGTCTCTGTAGGTCTCTAAAAGCAGATGCAAATGAAGTGCAATTGATCTCACTGAATTTCAGCAGCAATTTGATAATGTAACATAGTTAACCCTAGATCATGAATGTTTACAAATTCCATTTCAGCACAGATCTATGAAATGAATCTCCACTCCATTCTCACCAACATTATTCCACTTAAAAAGCAACTTCTTGTATGAATTCTAAGAGATTCAAGTAGAATATCTGTTCTAAGAATATCAACAAATTCTAAGAATATCAATTCTAAGAGATTCAAAATATGTCTATCCAGCAATACGCACCAACATCACCTTGATCTTACAGTGACCTGGGCCAGATACTACCACCACATACACAAACACTGTGGTAAGCATGAAACTTCACTCCAGACAATACCAAACCCTGTTCCTCCATTTTTATCTCTGCACCCAGTGAACATAACTATGAATTATGCAGAGTGAAGAACTGACTGAATATTTGAAAATGGTAAGTCAAGCAAAGCAAGGCCATTCCGTACTTTAGAGGACAAAACCCAGGCTGTAACTCTAAGCATATGCCAAAATACAGTGGTTATTTTTGAGAACCAGAATATTGAATTTATTAGGACAGTGATGAAGGATAAGATGCTGATGCTTTTACATTTACAGGTTGCTAATTCCCAAGCTACAAAAACCTATACATTTGGGCAAATGAACTTATCAATAACTGCTGTTAGGTTCATACCCTACGTTGATTCAAACTAGCTCTATTTGCCCAGCTGCTCACCAAAACCAGTGGCTATTAATGGCAGATCCTTGTTGTTCTCTTGGGAAGGAAAGCCTCAAATTTTTCAGAAATGTAGCTACATCAAACATAAGACATTCTGATCTCCAAAGCTTTCCAGAGTGCTGCAGCCTAAGCATTACTATGCAGGAAAAAATTACATACGATTGCACATGAAATTATTATTTTTAACTAGTGCAAAATACAACTGACTATTTCAGTGAGAATTCAACTGGGAGCAAGTTATAGTCATACACGTACTTTTAAAATGGGAGATTACGCAACAACTTCCTGAATATGTTCTTCCATGGATAAACAAGGGCCTAAGACATCCCTGAAGAAGTACTTTCATATTACACCCAAAGTATGAGGATCACTGAAGTGTGTATGTGCCTCAGCCTGCCACGAGAAACAGTGGTTAAGGATAGTTGGGAGATTTTTTTTGTTCAGTTGGTTGGGGTTTTTTTGCTGTTGAGAATGTCTGCCTATGAAGAACTGAACTGAGGTCATCAACTATGTTATCATCAAGTTGGAAACTTGTCAAGTTGTCATATGTTTTCCGAGAGCCTTCAAATGAAGGGCTACTTTTAAAGTAACACAAAAACAAACAAAACACTTTGTTAACATATCTTTAAAGTATTGTTCTAACCACTAGATACACAAGAAACCTATATTTTTAAAATAATGAAAATAGGTTAGGCAGTTGACTAAAAGCAAGTTAAAAGGAGTTATTTCTCCTGTATTTCCAGAAAAGAGATATTGGCTATTCATCTGCCCAAGCTGTTCAAGGAGTTTCCTCAAACAGTACCAAACATGCTCATAATTAGGCCTGGAATGGAAGCCACTAGTTGGAAACAGAATCTTGTTTCTAAAAATGCTTTCCAAGAAAAAAATTATCCAAATGAGCATTTATTAATTTTTGGTCTAACGCTGTTACTACCATCAATTGCATTAACCGAGTTTTCATCAGCAACTTCACGTGTAGTGGTATTGTGTAATATGAATGTTGAAGTCGCATGCTGGCTAAGTTAGAATACATCATGCACTCTCTCAATTAACTATGGTAAAGGGCTTAAGAAAAGCTGTTTCAGAAAGGAACAAACAGCTTAGTAAAATCAATTTTTCTGTGTAGTTTGTTTCATGGTTTTGGCCTTTTTTTAAGGGGGAACAACACTGAACATCCAGAGGGACCTGGAAAAGTTTGAGGAATGGGCCTGTGTGAACCTCATGAGGTTCAACAAGGCCAAGTGCAAGGTCCTGCACCTGGATTGCGGCAACCCCCAATATCAATACAGGCTGGGGGGGTGAAGGGATTGAGAGTAGCCCTGCTGAGAAGGACTTGGGGGTACTGGGGGACGAAAAGCTGGACGTGAGCCGGCAATGTGCACTCGCAGCCTAGAAGGCCAACTGTCTCCTGGGCTGCATCCAAAGAAGCATGGCCAGCAGGTCGAGGGAGGGGATTCTGCCCTTCTACTTCACTCTGGTGAGACCCCACCTGGAGTCCCGTGTCCAGCTCTGGAGCCCTCAGCACAGCAAAGACATGGACCTGTTGGAGCGGGTCCAGAGGAGGGCCACCAAAATGATCAGAGGGATGGAACACCTCTCCTATGGGGACAGGCTGAGAGAGTTGGGATTGTTCAGCCTGGAGAAGAAAAGGGTCCAGGGAGACCTTCTTGCAGCCTTCCAGTACTTGAAGTGAGCTTACAAGAAAGATGGGGACAGACTTTTTAGCAGGGCCTATTGGAATAACACAAGGGGTAATGGCTTTAGACTAAAAGAGGGCAGATTCAGACTAGATCCAAGAAAGAAATTTTTCTTTCTTCCTTAAAATGTGGTGAAACCCTGCCACAGGTTGCCCAGAGAGGTGGTAGATGCCCCATTCCTGGAAATGTCCAAGGTCATGTTGGATGCAGCTCTGAGCAACCTGGTCTAGTCGCAGATGTCCCTGCTCACTGCAGGGGGTTAGACTAGATGACCTTCAAAGGTCCCTTAGAACCCAAACAATTCTGTGATCACAAATTATTATTTCAGAGAGCAACTGGTTAACCCTTAATCATCCATTCTCCTTTAGTCAGGAGCAGGAGAATACCAAAATATAGGGACAGAAAAAGCTAAATAAAGTCACCCTGCCATGCTGCATTTTAATGTGAAGGACACCATCACAAAGATACTTCTCTTACTCCATTCACAATAGCTGCTGCCTCTAAGGGTCTTCATATTTGTTACAAGATAGAACATTTTCTCCATGGAGACAGTGGAATAAGAGTAAACATATTTTTCACCTTACTTAGAGTTTTATTTTACTAATATAGTTGACTACACAGAGCAATAAATTCATCAAGAGGACAAGCTGGCCCTTAGCTGCTTCACACTCTGTATTGTGCTTATATGACATTTTTATGGCATACAAGCAACATAAAGACAAAAATTCTATTTATCACTCTGGGAATAATCCTTACATCCAAAGAACCATGATAAGAGCAAAACGATTTCAAAAGTACAGATGATAGGTAGTGAACAGCACAATGAACTACTCTTAAACAATGTAAAGAACTTCCTTGTGAAAATGAACACAAAGATATTGGCATTCAGTTCTGTAATATCCTAGACATTTTTGTCCCAATTAAAAAAAAAAAATGTATAGGCTAATGTTCAATTTTTAGCATAGCTAATCCTACAGACCTCAGTAATAATTTAATTAAATGTTTAGACATCACCTGTTTCTTAACAAGATATGCTTGAAGTGTATTTATATAAAATATCACTAACTGGACATGTATTCAGAACCTTGCATTAGTGAGACCTATATCAGGTTCTGCTAACACAGAACTAGTTGATACACCTGCCATGGAGGAAGCATCAGATGAAAACTTAACAATCCAAAACTAAAGGGAACCAGGAAGGCCAGCTGTAAAATATAAGACAGGAATCTGAAAAACAATGACTAATGACTGAAATGCTTGAGAAGAATCAAACATGAAGGTCAAGCGAGAATGATTAATTCAAGGATATAAAGCTGTATAGCACAGTACATGTTTATATTGTACCTTCCTAACCAATGCTACAAGGTCCTTCAAAAAAAAGGACATTTAACTGGTAAGTGCTATCAGTAGAGACATGCCAGATTCACAGAATCAGAGGCTACAAGCTTGGCAAACGCAGAAATAAATACTACTAATTAACAGGTATCTTGTCCATCTATACACAAAAACAATATTGTAATAATGACTTCACCTGTTTCAGTTGCAGAGTTTTTCATCTATTAGTCACGCATATAAAAACACCCACAGAGTTTCACTGTGAGGAATTACCCCACTTGAAGGCTGCAAGACAGGGTGACAGCCCAAGAATGAGGTCTTGAAGTCACCAGAATTTGAACTTCTCCTTCTGAAGGGAGGAGCACGTGAGGAGCTAAGAAGTGCATGATTCAAATAAGTTAGATATACACACACAGAGGCATATATATATATATGTGTGTTACATATAGATAGTGACAATTTGCACCAGCTTCCTTGAGGCCTGTAAGCAAAAGCTAAACTAATCATGCAGCTGAGCACTTCAGTGTGAGATAACTAACTAGAGGTTTTAATTAGCTTTTTGTGAAATCTTAGCTGGGCACTATTTTTACAGAAGAAATTCCTGAAAACTCAGCACTGTTACTCTATACAGCTTGAGTAATCCCAACATTTCAGACAGCGAGGAGTCTCCATGTCCCAAGACTCCTCACATAATTTTTCTTTATAAAGTCCCAGTTGAAATAACCATGTCAATTAAATTTTGTCACAAGAAATAACTGCAGGCAAAGTATTTATTTCTGAAAGATTAGTCTAAGAGTCATCATTGGGCCAGTTTTCAAGGAGCCTTCCTTGTTGCCAAGCCTGTTGCTTCCAACAGAGGCAATTAAGGATCCTGTGTGAAGGGAGCAAGGTCCTGAAACACATCTCCAGACTGAAGTCTGTGTCAGGCTCAGGCGCTCTCAAGAGCTTCAGCAAACACATGCGGCTTTGCAGAGAAAAGTGGCATATTTACATACAACTTCACAGCTTGCCAGAGTTCTCACCTTACCTTTTTGAACATGTAATTCAAAGACACAAGTATCTACAACCTCAAACAAACAGCCAATAATCAAAAACCTCTTAGCTGACTGCAATCTAAATCTCTACTTACAAAAATGAAAAAAAAACAAGAGTAAAAGCACTCAAGACCCAGCAGTGTATAATTATTTTCTCAAGTTCTGTGAAACCAGCAATTCCTCCCAAAAAGATTTTTGAAAAACAATCCACCAACCCTCCACAGTCTAAAAACAGCATGTATTTTGCACATATTCAACTGGCCATGTTTTTGCATTACTGTTCCACTGTATGAGGTCTTTTTATTCTTGCAGCCTCCATTTCTTACTTGAACTTTTAAAGAACCAACAAGGATGGAAAACTCATTATTTTAATAGAAGATTTCTTGTACTTTTTGAAGTACTTTTTCCTGTACTTTTTGAAAAATGTAACAGTAAGAGACTCACATCTGTCAAGCAAACGATATTTAAAAAAAAACCCAAAACTAAAACCTTTGTATTGACTCCCACTTTTGGGCACATGCAGGAAGCACAGGAACGCTGACATGTCGACATGCTGTGCACGCTGAGCTGCTTTCATAGCTATTTGTACTTACACGGTCTTTGTCATCGGCTACATCACAAAGAATGTCATCAAGATCCAAGATCCCACCATCTCCGTGCTCAAGTCGATGTACTTGTATCCAGTAGTTTGGATCCTGCATAAAAGGAGAAGAAAATTGTATCAGATATCACATACCAAAGGAAAAAGGCTATTCCACCATATAGTTAACATCACAGTCCTACAAATGCACGACACTAAAACATCCATTTAGGTCATATTCCTGTAAATAAATGTAAACTGAGATGGAAAGCCAAAGTTCTTTTTTTAAAATCACCCTAGATTAGATACATAATCTTCCCACTTCCATCAACTCTGCATGAGTCACAGTCCCATCACTGACACGTCGGGTAACAGCATTCCCAGTGTTACCCAATATATGCACTATATAAAAGGAAAATTCATTGTCTCCAAAATAAAGTATCTCAGAGAGTGGTCAACAGGCACAAAATAATACAGGACAGCTGTAAAGTGTGGGGGTTTTTTACAGGACAGCTATAAAAGAGTACAAACCAATAATTAAATTATATCAAAGGGCTTTCTACCTGTGCTTTGGTAGAACTGGTAGGTGGTATATGTAAATCTTATATGAAGAACATTTTCCACATTTTAATTTAAAAAAAGATATATATACACACACACACAGACACATGTGTCTATGTGTATGTGTGTGTATATATGCATATATATGTGTGTGTGGTTTTGTGTGTATACGTGTGTCTGAGAAGTTTTTAGTTCTGAGAAGACTGGCTTTATAGTCTTCATTATTACTTTTGATAGAAAAGGTAACCGTAACTAATAGACTAAGGCTATGTCCACAAAGTAGCTTCTATGTATTGCTACACGATCCGAGTGTCGTTTACTACTCGACGTGCTATTCTTCAAGGGTTTGTTTTCTAACAGGAGAAAGTTGTACTATAAACACACAACCCGAATGTGATATGTAATCTCTTCTTCCTTCTCAACTATTCCCCCATAACAGTGCCAATGCCCCGGGGCTGCTGTTAAGTGTCTAGCAGTAAGAGAGTTTCCTTGCTTTTCACCGAGCAGGCACAACTGCAGAAAGTGACTAATTTGAGGACCTTCAAACTTGCAACATCTTTCAAAGTACCTGACTTCCTAAAAATAGCAATTAGCATCCACATTTTTTCAGGTAGAAGTCAAAAAAACAAAACAAAACAAAACAAAACAAAAAAAAAAAACCACAAACAACAAAACAAAAAAAAAAAAAACACCAAACAACCCACACAAACCAAACCTGAACAAAAAAAAAAAATATATCTCAAAAAAACTCAAAAATAACACCACAAAAAAAAGCAGCCTTTAAAATATTTGAAAATAATCTGATTTCTTAAAGGATGGAACAGGACAAGAAATGGGACCAGCAGAATTCCTCTAAATACCTATGTGGTTTTAAGTCTTGAAAGGACATGCTGCTGAAGTCTTGGACAGCATGCTGCATGAAAGAACATCAAGGGATATTCATTTTGGTTTTAATATCCTAAAACTCCGTTTAATTGCACGATACATATGCATAGGTCAAAGATTTTGGAGAAATTTGATAACCATGAAACTTACTTCATTGCCTGTGTAAGTACATCCACCTCAAATATTGCTGTAAATCACCATCATCAGATGATCAGATTTCAGAATTACATTTTACAGCCATTAGGCTAGTCATTTCAGAAATTAAATAACATTTTTTTTCTCTAATTTCTCTAAGTATTAAATATCATTACCTTACATTTCTTCTAAGCAAGTATTTATTATGCAGTTAACCGATTTTCCTAGTATATGGCTTTTCCCCAAACTGCACTTATTGTTGTAGCACATTCTAGGAGGTAATTCAGCATCCTGTTTTTTAAAGTAAAAATTCAGGAATAATTAAAAACAGTACTACGTTATTCACATTGCCATACATATAGGAGTGCACACATAGCTACATATTACAGAAATTTACTCTGTAAAAAGGTACACAATGCAAAGACCACGATAAAGTTTTGTTAAGTTTGAATATTCCACAAACACTTATAGACAGGGCTGGGAAAAGCCTCCTGTCTAAACCAGAAATCCTTCAAAGTTCCTTAACAAACAAGTTCTGAAGGGAAGGCCACTGAAGAGAGGCCTTTGTAAACTCTGCTCTCAAACTAAAAGGAAGGAGGATCCTTCCTCATCCTCCACCCCATTACAAAAATCTCCTCTGCCTCTCCTATCTACACCAGAGACTGAAACACAGGTGGGAAGACCCAGGCTGTGAAGACACAACCAAACTGATGAGCTAGGAAGCATCTTGCACTCCGAAAGGCCTTGATTCAGGTTTCCTCTGCTAATTACTCCATCTCAAAGCCAAGTCAGAATTCAACCATAAGCCAGGCTTCACTGCAAAATCAGAAATGGAAAAACTAGTTCGGGCTTTAAGAGAACATGATCCCCCGTATGTGACACACTTCACCATTTTTGTTTGCATCACTTAATCTTCTTCCTGAAGAATGGAAATATTAAGAACAGATAACTGCAATACTGACTCGGTGACTTGACTACATGCATCAACACAAACAGCATCCAAACTGAAACTGCAACTTTTATATTCCCATATCCTTATTTTTTCCTTCCCACCACAAGTATTTCCTACCTCCAAGGCAAATGTAAGAAAACATTCATGATTACAGAATCAATAGTAGAAATACCCACTTCTAAAGCACTATTGTGTTATTTCAGTATGTACCAACTACATTAAAAATAGCTTTGATATTTAAGCTGCATCACTTCTGCTAATTAGTTCCTTTAAAAGTTTCTCAACATTGCATAAGAAGTTTTAGATAAACTTCGTTTTTCCTGCATCACCTATTTGTTGTGCCATAGCCTGAACTGTTCTGGTCGCTTTTCCTGTCAGACAAGGTCCTGATACAAAACAATACGTTAGCAAGACCAGACAAGAAATATATAAAACTAGTTTGGCAAGAATTTACTCTGGCAGGATTTGGTAAGTAAATATGAAATAACAATGAAACTTTTCATTAAAGCCCTCTCCAAATTCACAGAGCAGTCCTTCTCTTGAGGCCCTTTTACCATTAAAGGTTTCACATAAATCAAAGATATGGTGGGGGAGGCTTGGGAGGAAAGAGAGGTCTAGCTGGGAGGGAAGTACTCCCATTTTGTAGAGATTAGTTACACTATACTAACAAAACAAAAAAACAACAAAACCCCAACAAAAAACAAACAAACAAACAAACAAAGTAAGCTAGTCGTTTTACACATTTAAGAAAATCCACAGCTATTTATGGTTCCAAATTTTAACAATTAATTCTATGTATTAACCAACCAAATGGTATGGAAACACCTAAACTGCATAAACATTCACATTTAAATTCCTACTCTGTGTTCTGTCTGCAATGAACATATGTTGTATAAGAGTCAGATCATATGCACTGTTTGCTAAATACAAAAGAAACTGGATCTGATTTGAATTCAAGTACTACTACATCGATGTTACAAGGGTATCTGTATTCACAGCTTAGTCAAGTTGCATTTCTCCATTGCAGCCAGTAAACAGATATTCGTAACTCCCCATGCAATAGCAGTAATACTTCAAGCGTTTTCTGAAGCAGTCAAAAATACTGTTTTGGCTTAGACCAGTTACTGAGTCACAAAGTGGAAATCTGCAATTACCAGAGTTTGCTGGAGTTTACACAACTTCATCTGCGGGGTAAACTGGTCCAATCGCTCCTTCAGGACACCCAAAGTACCTTTGGGGTCACCTTCTCCCTGTGGCAGCACAGAGCTTTCAAGTGAGATCTCCCAAATTAGGAACTTGCTCCAGTACTAACCCAGAGAGATGGCCTGCGCAGCGCACGTGCAACGGGGTGCTTACACAAGTGAAAAGGAAAACATCCTCTAGTTATAAAACAAGGAAAAGTGCAAAATATATCAAGTCTACAAAAGTCATTTTTTGTAAAGATGAAAAAAAAACCACTAAAGAAAAATTTTAAAATTACTCAGAAGCTTTTCAAGAAACCTACTTCAGAGTTGCTCTGGTTTAAAAGAAACATCCCAGAGTTGGACACTTTGCTGTTGTTTCAAAATTTGAATTTGTATACTACAACTAAATTTGCACATTTTGTCAACAAAACAAAGCCATGTTTATATCCTCTCACTGTTATGATTGTGTAAAAACGTACTGCACTCCTCAAATCTGCAATGCGTTTAGAAATATAAAACCACTCTTAGATAGAAAACTCATTAGCTACACTGCTCCACCAGTGTGCAAATTAGCAATGTGCAATTATTTTGTAAAAGCTCTATAGATGCCTTTGTCACCAGTTCATGCAGAAGAACTAGCAAGTTCACTTCATTGAATACAAGGGTAGAAGTAATGCTAAACCTGATTTATAATATCTTCATTTAAATATTGCATCACTCAGCTCAAGTCTAAGCAAGTCAGATCTCCTGTTTCCTGTGTACACCCATTTAACTATCCTATTCGACTATGATTATAAAGGTACTTGTAATTTAAACTCATGAGCACTACATTTTCTGCTCCAAAGTCCTCTATAATGGAAGATAAATATTTGCTAAGTGAACAGCAGCACCAAGAGTGGAAGCAAGAGCACATTACAAAGGCAGTAAGAATGCAGCCATTCATATTCTGTTTATTCCATACAATATGACTTCTAAAAAGCACAAAGGAAAAACTGAGAAACCCATTCATTTAAGTAATATCATTCAATATTCTGTAGCTAACAATTTTATGTTCCCACATAATGGAAACAAGGACCATATGTGGAAAACAATATCTAGAAACAGGAATGGAAACTGCAATGTGCTCTTATTAAATGGCATAGGAAGGTTTCTTATTCCTTTAGTTCCAAATAGGTATCTTG
This sequence comes from Phaethon lepturus, assembly GCF_000687285.1. Taxonomy (NCBI): domain Eukaryota; kingdom Metazoa; phylum Chordata; class Aves; order Phaethontiformes; family Phaethontidae; genus Phaethon; species Phaethon lepturus. The sequence continues at coordinate 47,117 of NW_010525639.1, read as the reverse complement.
GTTTTTGTAAATGTATCCTTTCCAAAAATGTACAGGCTGTTTAACATAAAAAATTACAATAAACAAGATTATTTTTAAAATATTTTGTCCTTGTTGTACAAGAACAACAAACTGCCTAGTCAGAAGTAGCTATTTGTTTAAGACAAAGAAGAAAATCAGGCTCCTAAAAAGCCCGCCTTACAATGCTTCGCGTTTACAAATTATGCCCACCGCTGTGATTTAATCTCACCTGCCCACCAGGAGGATGTCCCAATCCATCAAAAAGACTATTTTATCTGCATGGCTACGATTAGGTAGTTGGGAATGGGATGTGGGAGGGGTGATTTCTTGTGTTTGGTTTGAAGCCCACCCAAAGAGCACCACTGGAGGAGGATAGCAAGCGCTCCCTGAGAGGTGCCTGGACATCTTACCTTTGACCGTAACAACTCAGGTTTCCCAACTGCAGCTTTCAGCTGGGTGCAGACCAACTGTAGTTGCCACTACAATCTGTTACGCATCTTAAAATCAAGCAAACCAGACTTTTCTCACCACACACACTTATATTTTCTAATTTGTTCAGGCCAAAATAGGAAGAGTATTTCTTAACACGGAGCAGTATCTGAGGAAACAGACTGGCTTTGCCAAGCCGAGCTCACCGAAGCTCTCTGTGCCCAACAGAGATCATCTTTCTAAAACTGAAATTATTTAATTTTTTGTATCATTTATAGCTTTTTGCTTTAAGATCTTTTTCAGTACATAGATCCTTAAATGATTTTTTTTTTTAAAACACTGCCAACCGCACAGTCATGCACAGGTATTTCAGTGCAACTCTCAAAGGAAAATGGACTCATCACCAGATCGAGTGAAAGCACAGCAGCAGATCCAAGTGTGTCAATATAACTTTTCATATATAAATGAGGAGACAAAGGGAAAGTAAGTACGTAATTTTCATTTCTGCCTAGAACCATCTGAAATTTAAGATGACATAGCCATGTGTGTGGCTATCTTCACTGTTTTGAGTATTCTGAGAAAAGGTAAAGCCCTTGTGGCAAAGAGTACACACAGATCAAAAACCGACTAAACCATCGGGCTGGGCTGCGTACCAGACTTGTCTGTTCAGCAGCATACGGCACTTGGGCATGTTAACACAGGCCAAAAGGAAAATAATGGTTAATAAAAAACTAACATATCTGAAAATTTGCCAGTGAATTCATTCATTTCCCTGTCTAGCTCTAAGCTGCAGGAAGAACCGTCAAAACAAGCAGCGAGGTGCCAAAGGGAAGCCAGGACCGCTCGCCATGGCAAGCTGGATTCCAGCTACCTTCCACAGTCCGACAAGCCAGCAAGAACAAGTCCCTGGGATTGACTTGCATCTCCTTCTACCACCTGTCTCCTCAAATTTCAGGCACAAAGACCCGCTGTATAACACACGACAGCAGCAAGAGGGTGAAAAAAACCCAACTTCAAAGACCACTGCACTCTCTAACATGCGTCGATACTTCGCCACGGACAGCTGGCAATAATGAAACAACCTAAGTACGATCACCATCTCTGGAAGGGCACAAGCTGGCAAAATACTTAACATTAATGAAAGTAGCAGGAGACCTCAGAAAGCAACTGATACCTGTAACAACTCTTAAGTTACCAGGTGATGAGTTGAAAGGACAGTTACCTTTTCCATTTCTGACCGCACTCCATCTGCAATCACTCCCCTCATACCAACTTTAGACCACATTTTACTCTATTTCGCTTTGTGCCCCACGAAGTCAAGAAAAACAGGGCTACAGAGGACTACAGAAAATAGCTGAACGCTGTACAGTAGAAAATAAGCCTCATGCCTTTCATCTTTCTGTTTCTTAACCTGTAAAACTGCTTTTTAGACTGGGGATGCATCATGCTGAAGTTATTTCTCGGTATTTTGTATTACCAAGAAATAGGGATACACACCCAGGAAGGCTACAAATCATGCCTTTAGAAGAGGGTTTGCTCAGCAATTCAATTTTTTCAAAAATACAAGTGTATATATGTCTTCAACCAAGGGGTATATACTGATCCCAGATACAAACCAGTTACGAAAAAGAGAAAAACATGCAAGTCTGATCACTGAAGCATCTTGTTCCACTTTTACACTCACCACTGCTTTCACAGCCTCACTAACAGGCCTTTAGCTTACCAGAAATCCATCCAAGACAAAATCTGAACATCTGGCCAATATCTCTCTTCCTGAGACACTGAAATGTTGGAAAGGGTGTTTATGAAGTGAAAAAAAAAGTAACGTTAGGCTTTGCATGCATCCTGCATGTCCACTTTCAACAATAACAGTGATTTCCTTAAAAATTCATCACATTATACTATCAGTTTCAGTCCTCAGCATAGCAGTCTGATAGTCAAAAAAAAGAGACAATTAGTCATCCACTTCAGCAATTAAATGTATCCTAAAACCCACTAAATGGAAATAATATGGTCGGTAAACTACTGGAACACCAGTACATATTGAAGCGTGTTGTATTACTACTGGGGTACAAAAAAGGCATCAAGGAACTTCTGGAACTTGCTTTGAACAGCAAAAGGTTGGCATTAAAACTAGTTAATTTACTTTGACTGTTAGCTGTTACACAGTTTGCATAAACTTTCAAACATATATACACCAATCTCTTGCTTTTCTGAAAAGAAATTGTGATTTCCTAAATCTGTAAGGAAAGTAGTCTGAGATGTACTCTAGAGCTAGCCTTCCTGTTTTCCTACCCTACAGTCCTCTAGACAAAATACTGTGTCCTAGGATATTTAGGTTCCTCCTGTTAATGAGTTACCTCCACACATCATTGAAGTCTTTTTTTTTTTTTTTGACTCAGCCACTTTAGCTAGAAGCAATCTATACCGATCCACGAGAAATCACATCACTAATTAATTTAAATCAGTGCTGCATATTTCCAATACCTATTAAATAGCACATCGTCTCCATCTGCACCGACGACCCAACATCATGGAATAATTCAGCTTAAAAGGGACGTCAGGACATCCCAGAACTGGACGCAGACCGACGCGTGCTGAGCAGAGGAGGATGATCCCTTCCTCCGTCTCCTAGCCATGCCCTGCTACGCAGTGCAGGACGCTGCCTGCTCCTGCCCACTCACTGCCCCCAGCCCCAGGGCAGCTCCAGATCCAGCCCCAGCCTGTGGCACTGCACGGAGCTCCTCCTTCCCTGGTGCAGGACTGGGAAGTAGAATCATAGAATCATTTAGGTTGGAAAAGACCTTTAAGATCGTCAAGTCCAACCGTTAACCTAGCACTGCCAAGTCCACCACTAAACCATGTCCCTAAGCACCACATCTACATGTCGTCTAAATACCTCCAGGGGCGATGATTCCACCACCTCCCTGGGCAGCGTGTTCCAATGCTTGACAACCCTTTCAGTGAAGAAATTCTTCCTAATATCCAATCTAAACCTCCCCTGGCCCAACCTGAGGCCATTTCCGCTTGTCCTATCACTAGTTACTTGGGAGAAGAGACCAACACCCTCGTCGCCACAACCCCCTTTCAGGTAGCTGTAGAGAGCGATAAGGTCTCCCCTCAGCCTCCTCTTCTCCAAACTGAACCACCCCAGTTCCCTCAGCTGCTCCTCATAACACTTGTGCTCCAGACCCCTCCCCAGCTTCATTGCCCTTCTCTGGACACGCTCCAGCAGCTCAACATCCTTCTTGTAGTGAGGGGCCCAAAACTGAACACAGGATTCGAGGTGCAGTCTCACCAGTGCCGAGTACAGGGACACAATCACCTCCCTGCTCCTGCTGGCCACACTATTTCTGATACAGGCCAGGACGCTGTTGGCCTTCTTGGCCACCTGGGCACACTGCCGGCTCATGTCCAGCCGGCTGTCAACCAGCACCCCCAGATCCTGCGGTTCTGGCTGCATTTCACTTGGCGGCCTATTCTAAAAATACTGCACTGAAAACATTGCTCATTGTCAAAACTAATGACTTTAGTGACGTTTCTTCACAGCACACAGTCCTCTAACCACTAGGAGGTGCCACCACCAAAGGGCAGGTCCAGACTCCCAAGTACCCTGCCGACACCTGGACTCTGCTGTTAGCATCGTCAGGCACCCACAAGGAAAAGTTATTTTGTGCTGCCACTAGAATGCACGTGCAACCGACTTTGTAAATTAACAAATGAAGAATAAAGCTTTACAATTGATTATGAAAGGGTAACACATTTTCACTATGACTACCGATTGTTTATGCTGTGCACAATTATGTTCTGTTTGCTAGGGGGAAAAAATTAAATATTTGAGAAAAATATATTGAGTGGACTGACATTGTATCTCTAAACTCCCTCATGTCCATGCTGTAAGCACTGATAACACTGTCCTGCCCAAACTGCAACATAAAACTTTTACATGGCATTTATTCCTCTGTAGGAAAATGCTAGACATCTATCCAAGCACTGCTACAAACTCCAGGTGTGCTAAATCCATGAGTAAGGTAGGAAAAATGTGCCTTTTGCCGAAGTTTTTACTGTAACATGGAGCTTACTCCATAATCTGCATTTAAATACAACAAATAATGCAACAAAGTAGTTTACCAATTACACTTTGTAATTATTAGTATTAACTCCAGATGACAGATATGAATTACAGTAATCAAGTCCAGAGCTCAGGATTATGTAGTGAAATGCACTGGTTATAATGGTGCAAAAATCTTCTAGGCAGGGACCTCAGAATGAAGGTAACAATGCTGAAGAAATGAAGAACATCTTTGGATTACAGCTCAACAACTGAACCATGAGTGAATCTGATGAAAGAGAGAAGTGCTTCCTGTTTCTTCCAAGAGCTTCTCTCTTACCTCCACCCATCATTACAGCACTGCTTGGATTTAAGCATTTATCCTTTTTTTCAACCACTATGATAGCTCTTCAAATTCAGTACTAGATTTAGACTGGAATAATGTATTTTACTGGAATAACCATCCACATGTGTATGTCTGTATATACAGACATGTATGTTGTAGACTGGCATGTGTATGATTGATCTATGTTGATTAAACACAAAAAATTGTGAGGCTGGTAGAATGTTTCAAAGGAAGTTTTAGGAGAGTAGAAATACAGTTGTCTACCTTAGCAACATCCAGCATGAGATAGAGAGCTTAATTTATTTCAGAAGTGTACTGGAAATAAGATTTCCATTTGGGGGCCATTAATATCAAGTGCCATGAAGGATGGGAACAACCAGTTTTGATATATGCTCCCAGGTGGGCATAGTCAATTGATCTGTAGTATGTGAACCCTAAACAATGATTAATATACAGAGAGAGTCGCAAAAACATTATTACATACAGTGCCTCACATTTCCAACACCCTGTAAACTATGAAGTTAATAAAAAATATGAAATGCCACTCTCTGTTCCAAAGACTGTATTATTCCTCTGAGAGCTTCAAAGTCAAGGCTTGGTGAGTGGGACTTTACAATATAAACAGCTTTGCTGAACCATGTGAAAGGAATGCAAAAGTTATGTGAATCACAGGAAAGTTTATCTCTATTTAGGCTGTCTATGACAACTTACGTTTCTGATAGGATTTAGAGTTTCAGCATCCCAGATGGCTTACTCTTCCCTGCCACCTGGTCAGCCACACACAGGGGCACCCGCAAGCTCTCCCTGCCTCCTGTGCAGTTGCAGTGAGCGGGGTGCACGTGGGATGAGATCCCCCACGCTCCCTGCACCGCAGCCCAAGAGCAGCAGGTCGCTTGGGCACCGCCTGCTGCCCGCACGGTCATGCCCTGTCTGGTTTAGAGGAGAAGCAACATCTCAGCCATGTCTGTCGGATCAAGCCAGTATATGGCTAAATAAAGAGTGACAAACTAACACATGCGGAAAAAACACCTACAGATCAACACCAGGTCCTGGCACCCAAAATCGATATGTGGAATGTTTCTACTGATTTGTGTTGCAGGGAAGTCCTGCTGATAGCGGGTGGGGGACTGAAAAGTTCAGGTTCACACAGTTTCCACTGTGCCCTATAGAAGTGTTGCTAAGACTATAACTATATTCCCTTCTTTTGTTCTCTACACCTATGTGCACATTGTAGCTCATACAAAAAGCTTTCTACATCGCCTAAGTACACTTACATGAGGCGGGAGGACTCCCACATACCACCACTCCGCCATCTCACCCGTAAGGATCAGACACCCGTGGAACAGTATCTCTGCTTAATATACGCCTGTGCATACACACACACGTGCCTCCGTGGGTCAAACCCACCAAGGAAAACTGGTTTCCAGTTAGCATCTGCAAAAGCAATGTGGAAATAATCATAGTAGCATGTTAATTTATCTGTTAAATACTTTTCAAGATCTTTTAACCAAAACAGGCCTTATTTTCTTCTCTAGGGAACAATTTTTAGCAACAATATTTAGCTATTACTTTTCCAAACTGCCCAATCTTTTTTGAAGCAGTGTAATTTCAGTATCTTCTTGCGGTACTGATTTAAGTGCATAGTCACTCATTTCTAAACAAGCCTAGCATTTGTCTGAAACTTTGAGAACAATCATCATATAAATTCCACTACTACACTCATGATTATTTTATGAGGTTAAATAAAACAGAACTGCGAATCTCTCCGAATTGAGGGCTCTGCTGCTAATTCAGAGCAGGAACTGCAATCCAGCATTCCACGTTAGGGGGAAGGAGAGAAAATACCTTAAAACCAAATTCCTAAGAATAGTAATCTCAAGGATTGTTTGTTTTGTTTTCAAATGTATTCATAATTTATAAAGACTTGGTTTTTTTTAAATTGGCAATGTAACATTAGGTTTACCATGGCTGTACTCCCACTGTCTGACCGTGTGCAGGGTATTACCACGTTTAAGATGAAATGCAGTTAGCACCACAGCAGGCTGGAGACCTCACCAGAAAAATAAAGACAGAACTGAGTGCTACCAACTCCACATTTTACTTCTTCTGCTATTTCAGTTTGCTCCCATGTTTTGTTCAGAGGTCATCAGTTACTGTTCCTCCTCACAAATCTGCAATGATTCTCTTTTTCAAATCAATAACGAAGATCATGTCTGGTCTAAGCTTGAGGCTAGCCCCAGTTTAGCCAGAAGAAACCAGAATCCCACTCCCACTCCCACCTTCTGAGTAGTGAAGGAAGCTCGTATCAGCAAAACCCTAACTCCTCTCCTTGCCCTGAACCCTCACATTACCAGTAACCCTCCTCATTTTCAAACTCCTCCCTCAATCTCAGTTACAGTTCCAGAATGCCATTTACACCAAAAATCGCCTGGCCCCCACAGCTGCTGGGTGCACCACAACCTTCTCTCTTCCTCCAGCTTCTCGAAACCCACCCTTCTTCTCCACCAGCCACATCTATTCACGGCTCACCATCACTCCCACACCTGGCCAGCAGCAGAAATTGAGAGCACTTCCAAGATGTTAAAGCAAATACAGCTGACAACCATGAGGAAAAAAATGTATTTAAAAACATGTGCCTTCCATTTACTACATCAGTATTCCTTCCAACTCGACACTGCGATATCCTCACAGACCCAGCTGCATTAGAGCCCATCAACATAAGCAAAGCTTGCGAAGTTAAGCCCCGAAAAGGAATCCACTAACGTAGGAAGACAGGGTTAGCGTTAAAAACCTCCTTTTACTTCCTTAGTTATCTTCTCCCTTGTCACCTCCAGCGATAGGGAGCAGCTAACAGCAGTACACTGAACTCCAACCCATTACACATCTTTCAAAATTGCTTAAATCTCTTAACAGCATGTCTGCACTCGTCAAAATTAAAGCAGGAGACTTGATTAAGAGAGAAGCAAAACCAGCTAGTCTTCTTGACCAGAAAAGAAAGCAACAAAAAATAACCATTAAAACCAGTGAAGCAATGCCAAGCCCTATTTCAAACAAAAGGTAAACCTTTAAGTCTTCTCAACCGAACTGTGAGTATATCATATAGGAAATTGCAAAAACTGCTTAATTTTCCCAGCTTAGGTCACCGCAATTTGTATCTCTAGAAGTTTTGATTAATGTAAGAATGATAGGACACTTTGGTGGTCTCAATCATAACTTATAATGTGGTCTAAATTAGAAATTCCCAAAGTCAACCTTGGCAGAAGATACAGATAAATGACTGCAATTGCATGCAGTTAGAAATATACTCAAATGCACCATAATATTCCACCTAGAATTATACCTTCAAGCCCTGTAAAACCCAAGTAATTATCTTTTTTCTCTTCTGCTAGACAAATTAGAGAGTATCCTGTACTTGGTCAAACCTAAGTTAGAAACACGCAGTTTCTAGTTCTTTATGCACTTTGAGAAACTGACTTTACTGAGAAAGTTTTCAATGTAACAGCATAATTACATTTTTAATATACACACACATATTTATACACAGAATCTGAGAATTCTTCGTAACTAATGGCAAAAAAAAATTCACATATGATTGATTAAAAACAAAAACAATTTTTAAAAGTCTTTATTATTCCTTTATGTGCAGATCATATGTTCGCAAAAAGGCAGTATTTTTTGAAGTAATACAGCTTTTATTTTCGGTATCTAACTATTTTCAATCAAATTACAGTATATTTGAGACTGAGAGGAACAAGACACAAAACCTGCTTAATGAGCTGTAGGAAAAAAAGGGGTTCTTAGAAACTATACAAATATTTTGTTTTCCCAGAAAACCTGTTTATATTATTCACCTGGGATCTCTCCAATTGGTGCCCCATCAAAATGCAGATAGAAGAAGGTGCTAGCATCTCTTGCTAGCTTTGAATGATCAGTGCATAACCAATGCTACCGTTGCATACAATAAGATAGTGTCTTAGGCTCCGCTAAGGAGAAAAAACTGCTCGCTGTTCAGTAACAGTAGTTAGAGCAAATAGTAGAGCAAAAAGAATAGAAATAGATTAAAATATGGCATCTTTTTGACTGTTTTAGCATATGTTTTAGATTGCATATGCTAACAGCTCCCCAGCCAGTACTACATCAAGCTAACCACAGTTTTAAACCATTCATCTAACCACAGCCTCCATCCATGTATTTTTGCAAAACACTTCCAATCAATTAATTTAACTTTGCAAGTTTTCCCTAGCAACCAACAAGTCTTTGTTATGTCTCTTCTACATTAATAGCAACAGCACTGTTAAAAATACAATGAAAGTTTCAATAACTGGGATAAAAAAATATTAGAAAAAAACTTCCCTCATATTTTAAGTAGTGAAGTGTCCGGACTGAGAGAAGTTTGCAAGCATCAAAATAACAACCTTGTCTATATAACACCCACCCTCCAGTTCTTATTTTTAAAGCCAAGAATACTGTTCTTAAAGAGGAAGTCTGCCAGAAGAAATCTGGCTTCTCAGATTTCTGTCATGCTCTATTTTGATTTGGGGCGGGGCAGGAGAACTACTATGTATTCTTACACAATTGAAAATATTAAGTGAAAGAAAATAACTTTCAAGACCCTGAACACGCATCTTCAGTTTCCAGGTATGAGGCCTTGCTTTCTAGTGGAGAATCCTTCAACTCAGCAGAAAGTCTTACAGCTGCTTTTACATGCTTTTTCCTCCCGGCAAGGACCGCGTGCGCCGCTGCACGTGGGGCACGGCAAGAGCCCGCACGGGTCAGGCGTAGACGCCGCCTCGGTCGTCACCTGGGGACTGAGCTGCTCCAGGCTGCTCCAGGCGGGCTGCTGCAGAATTCCCAGGGAAGATCCCGGTCTATATATAGCGAGCTGCTCAGATACGGGGAGGTCATGAACTTTCTTACTTCGGTAAGACACAGAGCAAGATCTACCGGCTGCAAGCTACAGGCGAAGCCGGCCGGGGGCCTTTGCTGCCTTCCCGGCAGGCAGCATTTCCCGTTCACAGCCCCGTACCCCGTCAAAATTAAGGGGGAGGGGGCAGACACACACACACAAAATCAAAGTTCTGCTGGATTCTTATGCAGCATTGCTGAACAAAAGGGAGCCTATCCATTTAGTCCTCAATTTAACAACCAGACTGTTTATAGCAGTAGATGCATTAGATCGCATGACCACGGGGGGGGGGCACAACCCAGCGCGCACATGGTAACGCAGGAGGAGGGTTGCGCTCTCCCCGCTGTTGTGAATCACCCACTGACTCACAGTAACACCCTCGGCCAGGCCAAACTTCTGTTCCAAGTTCACATGCATGGATTTCATCAGGAGGTTTGCATACGAGCTGTAAAATTTAGTCCTAGTAACATCTCACTTTGCTGGATGACTCGTACCTCTTCTACCCTTCCTATTTTCTAAAAGGCTGGTTTCATTTCACTGTTCTTTTACATAGCTTGCACATTGCTATACTAGGAATGCAGTTTCCTTCCTGCCTAGAAAGACAAAGTACGAGACAAAAATTGGTAATGAAGTAAAATTTTGCCATTTGAAAGAAGTATTTTAGACGGCTTAGAGATACTAGGAAACCTCACCCTTAGGAAAAAGCTTTCTTAAATGCAAGCTTCTTGAAAACCAAACTTGAAGTAAAGATGTCCGTTTTGGCAAAGCTTTCATTTGAGAAGACTTTCTAGAAGAGATCAGTGCCAGCAATTAAAGACATTCGACATCTGGGTTGAAAGCCAGGCAGGTTTGTGGAGCGCCCTGCAGGGTACGGCCTTGCTGCTGGAGCTCCCACCGCCCGCTGAGCCGCGCACCCCACGCACACCCTTCTCTGAAACAGCCCTCTCATGCGTTCTAGGAAATAAGTTTTTACAAAAGCTGCCCTTTTCATTGAAATGCTGTAAAAAAACTAAAACCTTACTTATTTTCACACAACAGAAAATTCATTCCCTAGCTAGTTCTACTATTCAAAACCATGGTTGTTTCAAAATTTACTTAGCTTTAGCAAGAAAAACAAAAAAACCAAACAAAAACAAAACAAAACAAAAAAAAACCAACTGCCTTGGACTCAAAACCTTCAGCCCTCTCAAACTCATACAAAACATTCTTTTCAAACTGAGTACCTATGTCAGATGAGATCACATGTAATACTGTGATAGCCAAACATTATCCTAAATTATAAAGACAGGAGGGAAAAAAAATACACATTCTCTTGAACTCTAGAATTTTATATATTAAGTCTATTCAAGCTGTTCTCTGCACTGATCTGGAAAGAGTAAAAGCAGACATGTTTAGGCTGTTAATTCAGAATATGCCATATTTTGTAAAATGAAATAGATCAATTAGAATTTAGCACACTGATGTTATAAAGTGATAATTTATATCCTCATACACAGTAAATCTAATAAAAATTCTTATACCCTGAATTTTAAATCAGTTTTACCTGGATGACTGATTTAAAGACATTTAAAAGAAATTTTAAAAGAAAATATTTCCTTGAAATTTTTAGTAGACCACCACAGAATCACAGAATCACTAGGTTGGAAAGGACCTTCAAGATCAAGTCCAACCATTAATCCAGCGCCACCATGATCCCTAAACCATGTCCTGAAGTGCCACATCCACACGTTTTTTGAACACTTCCAGAGATGGCGACTCCACCACCTCCCTGGGCAGCCTGTTCCAATGCCTGACCACCCTCTCGGTGAAGAAATTTTTCCTAATATCCAATCTAAACCTCCCCTGGCGCAACTTGACACGCTGCACACCTCTTTTAAAGTTCACAGGAAAAAGGGCATGTCTTCAAAATAACTATTCTTACAAACAGCAAACAGACAAAAAAAATGCTTACGCTTTCATACTCACATGCGCTTTTTCAAAAGACAAATGTTACACTGAAACAATTAAGTTCAATACATCAAAGAGAGACATCAGAAATAGTTACATAAGTAATTACATCTGCATATATTACTCTGTACAGAGATATTTAGGATGCAAAATTTGGACCTGGGTCACAATTGAAGTGATGCCTGTATTTTGATTCACAACACCATGGTGATCAAAAAGAGTAAGAAAAACCCCAATGACTTCTGCTTTAGGATCCTCACACCTCAAAATCCAAAGACATTTAGATTGAAAGCTTTCCTTTGAGCTCACCTTTTTTGTGCTCATCAAAAACAGGTGAGGCTATGGGTACTTACTGAAAATGCTTAGCTGAAACAGAGCTAAGGTGGGGCGCACAGGGCACCCCCAGCTCCACTCGAGGGGTGCAGGCAGAGCTGCAGCTGAGCAGCAGCACAGACAGCGCAGGCAGTGCTGCCTGTGGCAGTGCAGTGACACAGAGGAGAAGCTCAGTGAGATGTCCTCCTCCTCACCCCCAGCTTATCACTGACATGACCTCAGCAGCTAGAGATTTCAGTGAGAACCAGTCCTGCTCTCCCAGAGATCGATCATCTGCCCCAGAAAACTTACAGCTCATAATGGATCCACCTGAAATTACACTGACCTACCTAGTTGAATTTCCTAAAACTCGCTTTATTATTTCCAGAAGAGATTATGTGTGGACAGGGGCGTCCCACAAGTAAGAGGTGCCCGTAACCTGTCAAGGCAAAGTTTGCTACTTTTAGTCCTGGAACAGGCATATCCACACCCTCTTTTGGTGCAAGCTCAACGAAATGAGAAACACTTTCCACTTCTATGATGGGACTGAAGTACAGCCTTCGTGCCTGTTAACACTGCTTGCATTGCCTGGGAAAAGGGCTCTCCCTCCTCGTCTCTCTGCCTCTGCTCTCCTGGCTGCTTCTGAAGCCAAAAGAGGAAAATAAAAGAGGGCTTCAGACCAGAAGTAAACATTAGTGTACTCTAACCAGCAGCAAAAGAATTTGGGGAAATTATACAAACCACTGCCATTGCAGTCCCCTCAGAGACTCAAAGGTTTTGTCCCACACCAAGAAGCCTTAAGAGTCTAAATTACAGGGGTGAGACATGGGTTAGCCGGGGCAAGCAGTAGGGAGGGCAGAGGATGCAGTTCAGTGGGTGATGCTCAGCCATCTTTTGAAGATGCGCAGAAGCAGCTCTAAGCATGTCACAGAAGTGTCACAGGAAAAAGAAAAAAAAAGCGGGGGGGGGGGAACCAAAAAACCAACAGAATTTGTCATTACTAACAGATCCCTATCCTTTAAGAGAAAAAATCATCATCATTTCAGCCGAACTCTGAAAAATATAATAGTTGTAGTCTTTGGACTACAACTCACAGCTCAGATTTTCACAGTGTAGCTCAACACAGAAGAGGGAAGTGTAGGGTTTTGTGCAATTAACTTGTATTTGGCTTTAGAATATTTCTGTCTACATAAGTCTCTCCTGTTTCAAATCTTAAAGGCAAAAGGGGATCAGGGAAAGGTTACTCGAAACTTCTGTTTCTTACATTCTCTTTTGATTACAGACTAAACCCAAAAGAGACTACCCTGAAAGGCCAAGATAAACGTGCAACCACATAATTGGTCTGGCTCAAATGGCACTGAAGTCAGGAGAAAGTGCCCCCAACTCCAGAGAGATTCAGCCTGTGCTTGAACGCCGCATTAAACTCTCTTCACTATTTGCCTGAAAAGCCATATACATATGCTACAGGAATGTTTGCCATGCTCAGGCAGTGATGGTAGATATACTATAAAAAGCTCCTGTCTCTGCCAAGACATGCGTATAGCACAGCTGCATTGTTTTTCTTGCTCACCCTCAGAAAGCTTTTTAACTTGGCATAGAGGATGATGTTTTATTCTAGTGAAATTCTTGCATGCTATGTCTTTACAATGGGTCAATGTTAACAAACATTTGCAAAAGCACAGAAGAATCACTCGCAAGCAAAGTAAATAAACGGAGTCCAGAAACACATTTTATTCCTAACCCCTGGGATGAGTAAAGAGGAAAACAGTCATTTTGCTATAAAGCAGGTACTGTGCTGTGATACAGGACAGTTGGCACATATGAGTAAGTAACGAAAAGTGTGTCATTATACCTAAGATGTCTATATAACAGCCAGCTATGACTCCCTCCTTCACCAGATGAACAGATTCAGTTTACATCAGAGCACAACTAAAAGGAAACTCTCAGACACATCACACATGACTTCAGGGACAGCAGGGATAAATTAAGAAATTTCAGTGTAGTATTATTACCAGAAATTTTGGTCACCTCCAACATGCAGGACAGAAACAACTGGAGGTCATATATGATGTTCCCCAGCACAAGAGTACTGCCTGCCCCTGGAAAAACATCACTGCAAAGGTCTGAGCCACCCACCCACTCGTTTTTCTTTATATACATTTTTGTTGCTTACTCTGTTCCTGTTTATGCTGATAAGTGTTTTGATTACTGTGGTTAAATTAATACTGGAAAATGCTTTGGTTTAAAAAAAAAAAATAGCTAGATTTGTTTTTACACTGATTTTTTTTCCAGCTGCTTTTGAAAAGCAGAAGGGAGAACCAAGGCACACTTAGGAACGCAGTATTTACCTGTTCAGTCTCTAAAACAAAAAGCTAATGCTGACATGCTTTGGGTAATTTATTTATGTCCCGCCACCTGCGAAGTCTGGCCTCCTGGAGCGGGCGGCACAGATGCCTGTAGGGACAGGGCGGAGGAGCAGCAACAGGGCTGCCCCAAGCCAGAGGGACGGAGGGGAGGCGGCGGTGCCTGGCAGGCCGGGCCGGGAAGCACATTCCCCTCAGGACGGCGCGGCATCAGCAAGGCTGAAACACAACGCAGAGGCCCCACTGGACGGGACACGGCTCTCTGCACACCTAACGCTGACCCGCAGCCAGTGCAACTTACCCCGGGCTGTACAAGCACATCCAACAAGCTCACGTCCCCAGGCCTCCCCGAGCTCCGCTCCCGCATCCCTCACTACGATCTGGGTCTGCCTTTTTGCTATTTCTTGTTTCCCCGCTTGGCTGTCACGTGCTCTGCAGGTAAGCGTTTCCCAAATATTGCCTCTGCACCAAAGCGAAGCACGGTGGGGAAAGCAACACCAGCAGTAGCACCAGCTCAGGTTGGCTTCAACAGCTATAAAGTAGATTCAAATGCAACCGACGGGCACTTGGGCCAATAGTACCAAGAGCCCTCAGTCTGCTGGATGGTAACTGGTATTCCTCTCACCAGAGTCAGCACTCTGGGACCTCAAGTGAACAAAACCAACGAGGCATGGAGGCCTCCTCCATGGTGCCATGGACTACCACAGAACGTGCAAGTAAGGGAGGACAGGAGGCTCAGTGGACAAATTCACTGCAGGTTGCCAAAGGGTAACAAGATCCTTCCCAACTTCCTTCCCTCTCCTATTTAAAAAAAAAAGTCTAAGTTTTTCAAGCCCTCTGCCAAGCAAGGAGTACAACCATGCAGACCAAGGAAAAGCAGAAAACATGGATGCAGACTATTTGGGCCCCTCACTACAAGAACGGCATTGAGGTGCGGGAGCGTGTCCAGAGAAGGGCAATGAAGTTGGTGAAGGGTCTAGAGCACAAGTTTTACAAAAAGCAGCTGAGGGAACTGGGGTTGTTCAGCCTGGAGAAGAGGAGGCTGAGCGGAGACCTTATCACTCTCTACAGCTACCTGAAAGGGGTTGTGGTGAGGTGGGTGTTGGTCTCTTCTTCCAAGTAATTAGTGACAGAACGAGAGGAAATGGCCTCAAGTTGCTCCAGGGGAGGTTTAGATTGGATATTAGGAAAAATTTCTTTACTGAAAGAGTGGTCAAACATTGGAACAGGCTGCCCAGGAAGGTGGTGGAGTCACCATCACTGGAGGTGTTCAAAAAACCTGTAGACGTGGCACTTTGGGACATGGTTTAGTGGGCATGGTGGTGTCAGGTTGACAGTTGGACTTGATGATCTTAAAGGTCTTTCCTAACCTTAATGGTTCTATGAATCTATCACTGGAGGAGGAAAAAACCCATATGCTGCAGCCACCATACACCAGGTGACCACAGATAATCAGGCCACAAACGGTCTTCAATATACTCAGAAATATACTGCCCAAATACTACACTGCTGCTGAGCAGTTGCTTTTACATACTGCATCCCCACTGCTTATTAGAGAACAACAGAAGTCATTCCCAACAAAATGCACTGTTGAGCCTTGTAGCATGAATCCACGACCAGCTCCTTACATAGCATTACTGGTGCAGAGGGGGAAGACAGCCCTCCTGCGGGTTAAGGAAGTTCACCCAGCAATCACGTGCACCCAGTTATTTCAACGATCCTTAAGACAAAGCATCCCCCAGCCACCCCAGCTCCAACATTCCCTCTCCTGCCCACGCCACGTGCCCAAGCTGGTCACACCTGCAGCAGCCCTTCATCATTCATCATACACATGCCAAAGGGCTCCAGCACCTGTATCACTTCACTCAGAGCCCTTCAAAATGCTCTGACAGGCTCCGATGAAGCCTTGATCATCTGGCGAACAGGCATTACACCAAAAAAACACTAACCAACCAGCCAAACAAACAAAGCCCTACACATTTTGCAAGAAATCTTGCAGGAGAACATGAAGCTGTTCAGATAACTTGCTTGCTTTGTTGATATTGCAACATCTTAAATATTAAAATAAATAAAAATATAGCAAAATGTGAAATAGCAGCCACTTCTAAAAAACAATGCATTTGTCCTCCCCCAAGAAAGAGGGGTTTGCAGCACACATTACTGAAGGGATTTTTTTTTTTTTAAGGTGTCAGAAAGCAGCAAAATCCGACAGTCAAATGACAGGATCAAATGAAGATTTCAGAGGAAATTAAGCAAGTACTCCACAATGATGGGAAGTGAATATGCGGACAAAGCAAACAAAATACTTTGTCTGCTTTGCTCCAACTCTTAGAGTATTATTAATGTGGCTTTTCCTGTGTACACAAGTTTTAAAGCTAATTACATTCCGAAAATGCTTACCAAAAAAATACCTGATTTATTGGAGACTTTACAAGAAGAAATGTAGCTACTGGTGCATTAAAATGCAGCTACTGCAGTGTAGAAGGCTGTTCCATGCCCAAGAATTTAGTTGCTACATCATCTAATACGGAAACCATGACAAAAATGACAAAAACCAAACCGAATGTAAGCCAGCTTCCTCAGTTAGCTGAGTTCACTAGATAGGACAAAGAACATCATATTTTATAGCAAACTGGGTTTTGCCTTCCGTAGTATTTCACAGGCTTCAGCCCAGTCCAGTCACGCAAAACAAAGAACCAGCCCCGCGTGGCCAAGGCGCTGCTCCCCTCCGCACGAAGCATGGGCACAAGCTCCCAGCCTGTGCTTTGGCTTCTGGCGTTACCCATGTCCGGTCTGAAAAACTCCTGCAGACTTTTTTAACATATATTTTTTCAATAACCAGCCTGGGTATCTCATTGTTTTTCTTACAGCTAGAACTTACAAACCAAAAGTAAACAGGACTTACTACAAAAGTAATAAAACCCCAGTAAATACCCACACCCAGAGTCACAGGGCAGGTGACTGTAAACACCTTACTGCAAATGCAGTTTGAAGTATGGCAGCGAGGACGGGAAATATAAAGATGAGCGACAGTAAAGTGCTACCTCTGTTCTTCCAACTTCCTTCTGTTCCCCACGGGTGATTTTCTTAGGACAAAATTATTCCTTTGATTAAAAGCCTGGTGCATCCACGTACCATACAGTTACGTCAATGGGCCTTGTACTGCATCCTGACTCAGTTTTGGTTTTACTAGCTTGTATTTTAAATAAGCTCAGCTCTTTTTTTTTTTTTTTTTGCTTTTTTGTTTTTGTTTGAATGTGGATAATTAATCAATTATTCTTGCAGGAATCAATGATGTGCGTTCCATTTAAGTGGGCTCCGGCTTCCGTTCCCGGTGTCCCTCAGTGCACATTTGTACTCGCCGGGGTATCATTTCTCTCCAGCACAGAGCTTTAAGAAAGGAAGCTCACTCTGAAACACAGACAGACTGCGTTCAGAACTGGTGCCAGAAACCCTCGGCGATGCACTGCAAAAAGGACTCTGCAACAGCCACGTACACTCTGCAGTCTCTTCCATTTTCTGCAAATTCCTGCCTCCATTAAAAACACACTACTTACTTGCTAGCGAACTTTAAAGTACATGCAAGCAATTTGCTTTTTCATTATTACACTTTTTCGTTGATTTAGACTGAAAAAAGCTCCTACTTTTAAATTCTGAAAGAAATATTATAGGCAAGTCTCCCCCACCTTGTCTGGAAAGAACACGCCTTCTCTACTGAGGAGGGCAGAGGGGGAAAAGTAAGGATACAGTGGGAGCAGAGAGTGCAGGAGGGTTTGGGGAATACATGCTTGGAGGTTTTGGTTTTGCTTTTGGGTGTTGTTTTTTGTTGTGCTTTTTGACCTGTTTTTTATTATTATCACTTTAACTTCACAGCTATCCTCAAGTATCAGAAGATTTAGGATAAAAACAATTTCACTGCAGGAAAAGTACTTGAGCAGTAGACTTGGGAATACCTGATTTTCATTTCAAAGTACATTTAACATAACGCTGTATAAATATAGTAAGAATTGCCTCTCAAGAGCTCTAGAGAACTCCATTCTAACAAAATGGGCAGGATGCTTAGTGCCTTCTGTTGTTACAGCATCTGATGGGAATACTGCTACTGGAGAATTTGAAGCAATAGTCTCATTTTTATAACCTCAAATGAGAAGAATTTTGCAGTATAAGTAAAAAATGGTAAAAAAGTAATTTTTCATGAAAACCGGTGCTTTCCATAAGCTTACAAAAGATTCCAAGATTAGGCATTCTTGTAAATATTGTGTATCTTCTCTGTTAACTTAATTGATATTTTTACTAAACACGTACAGTACCAGTGAAAAAGCATGAGCGATGCTCACCACACATGACAAATTTTAAATGGGCATCTATTCCACTTGCCACAAATATCAACACTCCTAAGTAGCAGCACGGCCGTGTGAGGGGCTCCTCCCGGCACCACAAACATCAAACACGACTGCAAACGCAGGTAGGGTGGCAACTCTTTGAAGCCTTCCAACAACCAGTATGCCCAGCTTGGGATGCTGGAGTGGGACAGGAGGGACGGGGCGGAAGAGGCGCCACCACTGGGACCATGACTGACCAAGCCACGGTGCCTGGGGAAGCCGGAGAGGTCACTGCCAAAGGAAAGACCTACTGCAGGTGCAGAGGACCCCAGAGAAGATGATGTCCCACTTATCAAGCTTCCTCAGTAAATTTGAACCTCTACAAGCATCTGTTTTGCAATACAGCTCTTGGTCGGTCGCTAAAGCTTCCTTCATAACCTGTTTCAGGACTAGGGCAAGGCCGGTGGCTAACAGAAACGAGCAGTACTATGGTAAGAAGCACTAGGCTGCAGTCACAGGCCCCTCGATGAAGACACCCATAACGAAGCAATGAAACACACACGAAGGTAACCTTAATGCAATCATCATCTGCCTCATCAGCACTTAAGAGAGGCTTCTGAAATGAACTGCGAATCTTGACATACAATAAAACTTCTGGTAAAACAAACCTTACTACCACGTGGAAAGGATTTACCAATTTTTGTTTATTTTCAGCAGTGCTTCCTGAAGGTTTTCAGTGGTTTAAATAACAATCTCCCCCCCACCTTGAGGGTACCACAGAATTCACAATTTTATTGGAAAAGGAACAAAGTCACACCAGCAGAGTCTTTTTCCCTTTTACAACAATTAATTTTATATTAAAATATTTTATTAGTGAGATCTTGAATTTGAAATTTTTCACCAACAGCGGAAAACCCAGCAGGTGACTAGACAAATAGCAAGATTGCCTCCAAAAAAAAGTACCAATGAAACTTAATGTAATTGTCCACACTTCTATACCTCTGCTAATAAATAAATAACTGGATAAATAAAGTTAATAAATGCCTTAGCAATCCACTGAGAGGAAAGCAAGGCACAAGAGTACCAGGACAGGATGGGGAGAGCCCCCACCTTCCAGACGCTGTGTATGCATTTTAGTGGGGCAACACAATGAAACCCCATTTCTTCGCTTTGAAAGGGGCAGTCATACTACTAGGCATTTGCTGCAGAGGTGGGTACCAACCCACCATAAAAAACAGTAGATTTTTACATCACAGGAGACCTATTTGCAGATGCAGGAATGACACGTTTCCATTTGTTGAGGTCAGCAGGCAGCAGATAAGCAAACCCCAGTGGAAGAGTCTTGTTTCTGCAGTCACACATCTCTCTCATCCTCCATCTCCAGGTATCTTAGTCAGGGACAGAGTTCAGCTCATATAGACAAAGCTCAGAAATGTCAGTTACAGATAAAACTTGTCAAGACGTATGGACCCCACCACCTACCACTCTCAAGTGTGCGTAGTAGTTTGATCACACTGTTAAGAAAAACCGCGTCTCTCTCAAATAGAGCAGGACTTCCACATTCTGACGCAGCACAAAGACACAATTCGAGATGAGCAGATTTACTTAGCTCAGGTCTTTCTGATCCTCCCTCACCTCACTACCCCTGTCTTGCTTAACACTGAGGCTCCAGCCCACCCCTCCCCGCTACAGCAGCTCAACAGCAAAACCAAGCGTGCATGCTGACTAACTAAGCTTCAGTAAAATCACAACCACCGCGCAAAATCAAGGCTTGTAATCAGTTTGCTATCATCATTGTAAGGGTATGCCCTCTCCAAAGCAGACATGCCCATCTTCTACCTCACTTGGATTATATTCATCCTATTTATTATCCTTTAAACCAGTCCTATTTATAACCCCACTGCTCCTTCTTTAAAAGCAGATACCTCCAGTCCTTCTTCTATTCTCAGCTTTAGCAATCAGCTAACATAATGCCTGTAACAGAACAAAACATTTTGTCTCAGTCCTTCATGTTTTTATTTTTCTTTTTAAAATCGATTCACAAAGGAAGAAGCAAGGATCGTGGAAGCCAGGACAATGCAGCAATGCAAAAGCAATGAGAAATTCAGTCCAGGGAAATTGCTGTCTAATGAAATAAGATACAAGCTTCTTTTTGTTGTCATCAAAGCATGAACTAGAGAACATGCCAATAATTTATAAAGGAGTAGATACAAGCATAAATGAGGGGGGCAGGAGGGAAGACCTACAAGCTTCTGTGCTGCAGAGGCAGAAGACAATGACAGCCAAAGAGCAGAAATTTTTACTCCAGGTCCAATGTTTCTTAAAGTAACTATAGATTAATAACTCACAGCTCAGACTTATAAAAACCTCTACATATTCCTCCTATTGATTTCACTGGGATCTGCAGTTGCACAGTATTTGAAATAAGAGTCCCAACATCTTGCCACCCCTTTGTGTAGAAAGAGGAATGTGGATATCAAGCATTCCTATTAAATAGGGGAAGGGAAAAAAGCGTGCAGGTATTTAAAGATAGATGTTGTCTGAATGCATCTGGTGTTATTAAAGCCCTAACTACTAGAACGTGAACCAAATGAAACAAAAAGCTAGCTGCAGGGAAGCATACTCTTTCATAGTGGGAGTTGACTTTCTGAGTTGGGTGGTTTTTTGAGTTATCCATGATGATGGCAGTATCAGCATGGTAGCCCCTTCACAAGCTCAAGGAGGACATTAAATTGATCACATGTTGACTTTAACTCCAAGTCAACCTTAACTTTACTTTAACTCACCCTGATGTACCCTCAGGCAACTTTTGCTTTCCTCCAGCTCTCCCATGATTACACACAAACTTGCAATTTTCAAACATTTCCCTTCCTAGTTCCTGTCTCTTTTTTTCCATACATAGCACAAATGCTTCCTTGGTCCCGCTCCTTGCGGGCAGCCTGCTCTCCCTTCCCCTCCCCCAGCTCTGTCCAATGAACTTTTAAGAAAAAAAAAAAATAAATCGTAACTTTTTCTCACAGATTTTGTCCAAAGACTACAGGAGTTTCTGGTCCACTTCAAAGCATTGCTGGCAGGGCCATAACTGAACTTTCTTCCCTGTTCAGCACAGGCATTACCAGAGGGATGATTATCCTTCTTGGCCTTATTACTCCCTGCCTCTGGCTACAACATCCTACCCTTCTCCATTTGGGAACTACCTTACTTGCTCATCAGGTTCTTCCCCAGTCGTGCCTCTCCTGACATTTTCCAAAGCTTCTCCTAGAGCCACCACTTGCTCACCTCACCCCCAAAAAAACCTTTCTCTGTTTTGGCTCCAACTCATTCTCAGCAGAAGACTCTGTCCTCTCCTCAAGCAATGTCACCACAGCCCCGTGGGGAGAGCCGTGCACAGCCTCCCTCCCCTTCGTTCCCCAAGGAACGAAGCGCTGCTACTTCTACAAGAGTCAGCATCTCAACCTGCCATAGGCTCCCGGTGCAGGGGAAATCAACACATTTCATGCTTTAATATCAAAAACACCCTTAAGATAACAAATCCATAAAGCCTGGACCTGCTATTATTTCACTGCCGGCGATGGTAACAAAAAAACCACCAGAACCAACCCAAAACCCTAAAAGTTGGAGGATCTTCCACCCAGCAACCTACCGGTTCTGAAATTATACTCTATTTTACAAATCAATGGCAGTTCTTATAAATGTTCTTAAACCACAATTCAAAACCCAGGCTAGAGGGCCGAGAGGGCAGAGGACAACTCCCAATTAAGATGACATGGTGGAAACAAGAAAGTCAAAGTGTACGATCACAGCAGGCAACTGTACACCAACCTCCCTGATGAAGTATGCCATCCCTCCTAACAGTTTTTGAGAGTTTCTCCACATTTCTCCCACCCCCCAATCTTTCAACTTACAGTAAAACAAGCAACATCTGAACAATTGTAATTGAAAGAGATACGCCTAATAAATTTTCCCTGGAAGGAAGAATTCCTTCTTCTGGCCAGCACTGATACTGGTATATATTTTTACAATGCTAGACAGTATTCCTTTCACTCAGATACCAGCGTCTAATGAGTGGAGAGATCCTAAATAATTTATAATAAATTCTATGTTGAACATCCACCATGCAGAACATAAAAGATTTTAGAGCAGTCCTTTTTAAGGCTGGGAGTTGCTAATTTGAATACTTCATTTCAAACCACTATTAACTTCAAGACGTTCAAAGCCCACTTGTATCGGCCTGGCAACGCTGGCACAGCAAGAGTTCCAAGAGCCTCAATTTTGTGCAAATGTCTGAAGTGAATAATCTGAGAAATTAAAAACTTCAAGGAAGTAAGTATTAAACTCAGAATTTTAGGATTTACCTGGCATGAACTTTCACGCTACCAAGGCCTGACCAGGCAAGTTTTGTGCACCAGCAAGGCGCTTAGTTTTTAACCCGAATACCCAATGCGCCATCCAGACTGCTTCACAGGTCCCTGCAGATGGCAAAGCACCTTTAACCCTTCAGCAGCATTTTGCCGTACCAGTGGGTCCTCTGGCACTCGATCACTAACTCCCTACATCCAGATTTACTGTTTCACAGTAACTGCCATTCATGGTGCTTTGTATTTGTTCACACTACCCAGAGGAAAAATGCTGTAAATTCAGATTTACTTCAGCATTTTTATTTGATGGATCCACAGAAAAAAGATCTCGCAGCTATGAAACAAATTTTTTAAGGACACAAAAAGCTCTGAGGTCAAAAACCCATGCTGTCAGCATCATGTAAGCAGCTCCTCTGGCTCCACAGTAACACCACCATACATGAATTTCAGTAGTTCATGTATATATTCACCAACTATAGCAACAATGCTATAAATTAATTTCAGGACATGCCACTACAAACATCAGCATTCACCAGGACAGAGTAGGATTACAAAGCCAAATGGAAATTGAGGAAAAAAAGGCAAAGATCACACGGACTGTCTGCACTGAGGAGCAGAACTGCTTTAAAATATCATCTGTGTTCGCAAGTGCTCAGTGCCCACCAGCTCACACGCTTCATCTGCTAACCCAACAGACAAATGCACACTTAAATCCCATGGGGAAAAACACTGGATAAGACCCACACTGGGAAAAATAATAATAATAATAAACCAGCGATACACAGGGTGGGATTATGAAGGAGTACAGTGAAAAGCAGCACAGAACCAAAGAGAACGCTGCCTGATTGGCATACCAGTGCCCAGTCTTGAGAAAGAAGGCGGGTTTTTTGGGGGGGCTTCTTAATTTAAAAAAAAGGCAGCTTTCTAAAAGGATTTTCTGATCACTAGGTTAACAAGCACCATGTTGCAGTAGGGTTTTTCATTGCTCACATAAATGAAGACATAGTTTGCAAAGCAACCAACAGAAATCTGTTTTCATCTTCCAGACTCTAACTTCAATACAATAGAGCTCTGGCAGCTAAAAATTTGTTTCAGTGGTAAACTGCAGGCTTGGAAAGGGATAGGTTTGCAGCCCTGAAACAATTCTCAGTATTTTGCTGAGCAATGGCAAGCAATAAATATTATAACAATAGGAATTACAAAAATCTCAGTTCAAGAATAACACTAGCAGTGGTACAAAACTCCCGATGCCTGTCCATCCTGAACTGGAAACATTACACTTCAAGACTGCAAATGAGTATTTCACCTCCCAGTACTTTTGAATTCAACATACAGTGACAACATGACTGTGTGTCATAGTATTTATGACATTACAGATATAATGAAACATTTCCTTCTTAAACTCTTATAAAAAACTGTAAGAAGTTTTACTACCAAATTTATTAATACTGCCAAGCCATTAGCTTCAACTTTACTCCAAAACAGTGCAAGTAACAGCCTGCAACTTTATAAACCTGCTTTTCTTTGTAACAGGTTGTCTGTAGATTAGGGTTACCTGACACTGACTATATCCATAAGGGCATTCCACTAAGAACAACTTTATTTTTTAAATTACATTATATAAATTGCAAAACAATACAGTTTGTTTCCCCCAACACACTATATAACAACTCCCTACTTGCAAGAACAACTGTTTTCTTCTTATACTTTTTAATTAGAGTTACAAAATGTTTACATTAGAAGGAACAATTGCCCTGATTTCTTTTCAAACAGCTTCTAGATCTGCTGCAACATGCCTACGTATCTGGTTGACACCACTTCTCACTACACAGAAGTGGTTATACAACACTGGTACTTCTCTTGCACTTTTTTCCAGGGATCTCAATATTTATTCATCACATCTCATATGTAAGAATAAGGCATGTGCAAAACCCATTTGCCTCTATCCCATCATCACTTAGCTATCTGGTTTCAAAGTTGCGGAAAGAGCACGGATGCAGATCTTGCAACACATTTCAGTTCAGTGCATTATTTGGCTAAAAAAAGTGACTTTAAATTATTTCCTCTGCCACTTGTAACAAAGTCAGTGTTAAGTTTTACCCAACTAGGTAGCAGCAAAGAGAAAATACGTTATATATACATTACCATGATAGATATGAACTGGTTATTATGCTCCTTTTTTAAATCTAACTAATACCTCTTGGGTTTGGAATGTTTATCTGAGCTTATTTCGAGAAATATATACATATGATTTTTCTAAACATTTTGATTCGTAAGTGGCTGACCTTAAAAAAAACAAGTCAAATTACTGATGAAACAAGTAAATTCCTCAAGTGGGATGAGCTGGGGGGTCCTCATCCCTCCTCCCAAGAGCAGATGCAAAGAATAATTTCTCAACATGGTTCAGCTCCATGGAGTTGAGTACTCCCCCAAGCACAGAGAAGTCTGTACTTCAGCAACGCATCAAGAAGTACAATTTCATACAGACATCGTCCAGCCGTCACACCATCCTGCAAGGCGCAAACATTTTTATCCAAAGTAAAGAAAAAGTGCAACCTACCTATGGCCACACAGTGAGCTAGCAGCAGAGGTAGCTTGGGTTTTTTTCCCATGCATATGCTTACTTTTACACATAGCAAGCAGCCACTCAGCAAGATTACAAGCTGGTGAAAAAGGGGGCCTGTGACAAGAGGACGTATATAACGGATGGGATCCACTGGAGCAACCTGGACAGTCTGCACTGGAAGTGTATCTGCCTTGCAGGTACACTGAAGCCAGCTCCCAAACTCTAAAAATGGAGCTATTTCACATGGCTACTTCAGGACAAGGTGAATCACATCTTAAAATGATGTATTTCTCTGTACCACCTCTAAACAGAGCCTGTGCTGCCCAGACCAGCTGTAGACACCAACCTTGTAGATTTAGTTAGGCTACATGGACTCTGCTCTACACATCAAACTTCGCTGAGGTGAGGGAGGTGAAGATAACCTATCTCAGCATGAGGGTATCAATTTGTAACATCAATAATAGCTGCAATTAGAGCTTTGTGCAGAGTCCCCGTCTACAGCAACAGCATTTAATATACGAAACTCTGCTACAGAAGTATCTTAAACCATCGAAGAGAAGCTGACAGTTACACAGGCCAACCTAGGTAACTCTTCCAAATGGGTTTTAATTCTGAGCATGGAATATAAGACAAAAACAAGGGTAAGGATTTTGGTGATGGCAGCGTGCACGTCTAGTGATGTGCAACAGCTCGCACGCTGCCATTAAACCTAATAATGGCAAACCAAACACTCTCTACAGATAAATCCTGACAAGTATTGAGCCTTTTCAATCAAAAACTCAACATCTTTATTCTCCCTGTTGGAGGCAACGTGAACTTTTTGTTCCTTTTCACGGACACCTTGGTACACCCTCCCACCTCAGTGTGAGTTGAACACATTCTCTCAACACACACCTGCAGCTTCAACACAGCCCTGTCATGCTCAAGAGTCCACACACGCACTCCCTCACCCGAACAGGGCTGGCTGCCTGACTCATTTATAGTGCTAGCTGATTTGCTGTTTCATTTAATGTTGGCTTCCGATTGCAAAGATACACCTTAACCAGCAGTGCATCTACCCTCAGCAACGATACTGGGTTTGGTTTCTTTCACAGTGATTCACATTTTGTATTACGCAAGTTCAGAGCGCTCACTAGGTGCCTGGCATCACTTTGTTAAATAAAGAGATACTACGCATCACAAGATACTAAAGTCTTGGGGGGGTTTTTTGTTATTAAGATTATTTAAAAATACTGACTTTGAGGGGATGAATATTAATTTTGTGAAACAGCAATAGCAGGAGGAGTCTGGATGTTCTCTAACAAGACTCAGTCCAGGAAACATACAATATCTCATGTTAAAATGAACATTTTGCTTATTCTTCAGAAACATGTTTACTGTTGCAAATGGACAATTTTAAACCTAAATCATAGTGGGGGCAGAGGAGGGGAATATATATCCAGTAAAGAGCATGAGATATGCCAGCACTTGATTACAATCAAGTATTTCAAAGCTTGTTTTATTACCATTACTACAGCAAATGAGTGAGGGCAACTTGTGTATCTCAGGTGGCTTCCAAGCAATGAGATACAGCATGTGTTTCTAGAGACTGCCAGTACCAAAGGACAGCTGTCAATACACAAGGCTACGGAATTAAGAACTCACTGCTCATGATCCTAAATCTAAAACATAAAATGGATAAATGGGCTAAACCACCATTGCATTAATTCTAGAGCATGTGGAGTTAAGAGACCTGTGATTTCTTAGATCTCTCATCCCAAACTCAGGGCCAGCTGGCTCTATTCCCTGTCTCACTTGCTCAAGAGTATTGCTAAAGCAGCAAGTGTTGCACATTTGTGAGAGCCTAGAGACACCAGTGTCTGTGAATGCTAAAAAAGCTTCATTTCTTGTGTGAAAGCTGGTTGCCAAACACCACAAAATGCTGCTCAGATTTTCGGGTTTTTCTTTTGCCCTTGCAAACAGCGATCTGAATCACTGACTCCACTCACTAGTGAACAGGCTTCTCTCAAAGACAAAGACTTTTAACATTTGTAGGCACAAAGCTGCAGCAGCAGAGACACTGCAGAAAGCATGAGCATGAACAGTGATTCAGAAGAACTACAGAAAATAAAATTTTGAAGAAAAATTACTGGTATACATCATTCTGGATTTCTTCCTCTAGAAAGGAGGTAGCCATCCTGCAGATCCTTACACTCATACGATTCATGAGCAGTTGAAGGGAAGCCCTCTCACTGGGACCACATCAGCCGGACCAGCAGGAAGGCTGAAACCTCAAGCCTCGCCCATGAGGGAAAGCAGGCTATCTATGGCAGCTGATGCCAGTAGCACCAACTCACCCCAAAACCAAACTGCATGCTCAACCCAACCTCTTACAGGGGAACAGTCAGACTTCTGAATAACTGAGCATTTCCATGCACCACCAGTCCTCCACCCTGAAGAGAAATGGCACTTGTATGGAGTCTTTCCATCACGGGAAAGCATTAATAATTTCAGGCCACTCGAAACACATTCTAGAAACTTTGGGGATTTTTGAGAACAAAACCCAAATAGTTCCTGGATATGACAGCAACAAAACTCTACTTCAGTAGGGCCTTTGTAAGTGTGTGCAAGAGCAAGAGTGACAATTTAAAAAAAAAATAATAATATTAATAAAAGTCCATAAAAGTTCAACCCTTGAACAAAAATTAAGCAGAGTCACTTAAGTAGCTCCTCAAAACATCAGTAAACTGACCCTCAGGACCATTTACTTTACTCCTTAATTATGGACTCTGTTCCTGTAACTGAAATCCAATGCAATTCAATCCTGTGATTATCCAGAGCCCGAATAAAGATAGTGAGACCGCATCTGAAGAGAAGCCATTGCAAGATCAAATGTAGTCTCTTACCACACTACTCTTTTTCTCTTCAGTTTTCCATATTGACAATACTTGGTTTAAACTATTTATCCATAAGAGAAAGGATAACATCATCACAGAACCTGCAAGTATCCACATGCCCAGACAAATTTGATTCATGGGGACCTCCGATGCCACTAGAAAAGTTCAAATGAAATCTGCTCTTGAAGACCAAAGACCCACCATGATGGCTTCAAAACCTAATACAAGGCTGAAAACAGACTGGGAATACACTGTACGCTCTCAGTAGCAAGAAAATCACTCACCAGGGCATTTAGCTAGAAATGCATTGGCTTCAACTTCAGTAGAGGTCCTTCAAACCACAGCAGAGCCATCTCTAGGGAACTTATTGATAGGCAATCAGGATGGGATGTCACTCACTCAGGCCTATCACCCCACAGGGAAGGGTAATGACACATGGTCAGGCTTATAAAGCATAAGGTCCCCTCTGGCCTTGGATATCACAGTCACCCATGTGGCACCTCCCTCCATGAATATTACTGCAGAGTGACCCAAGGAAATTACATCAGTGACATTCACGACCTCCAAAGAGAAGGCTTACAGACACAGACAGTCCATGTAGCAGCTTAGTATAAATACATCCTTCTGTCTCTCCTTACCACCCTTATGTTGCTGCTGCCTCTGCACACCAGTAATCCCCAGTGATCCAGCCATACCCAAAGCACCAGCCCTGCTCAGAGCTGGGAACTGTGCAGGGTCACCCTTGTGATCAAAGCCACCTCTGCTCATGGTGGGGAGTTGCATTGCACAGATTTCATGACATGATGTGAATCCAACTGCAGGGCTGCTGCCTAAAGAAATTGCAAGTCATAAAATGCTAAACATATACTGTTAAGAGTTTAGTTCCAGAATTTGATGGCTTTACTGGCAGATCCCTCTGCCTGGACACAATTCTGACAATTTCAGGATGTTTCTACCAAGTTTCTAACCAACTGTGAACCTGATCACATAACACGCCACAACAGAGCAATCATTCTCCTGTAAGGGACTGGTCCCATATATGCTTAATCCAGGACTCAAAAGTGGTTTTGTTTTCTCTTTCAGATTCGATACGTAGGTATCAAATTCCAGACACGTAGCAGACTATTTTCTCAATTCATTCATACAGCACAAACTGCAGGATGTTTGCAAAGTTTTTGTTCTTTGCAGATGAGGTATGGGGAAAAATGCGAATTGGCTTTTTAAAACAGAAAAGCAGATAAGGTATTTCAATGACCAACAGAGCTGGGATGACTCCTATTTATTTTTTTTTGTACACAGCCCAGCTGAATGTTAACAACCAAGCCTGTGCTTTGTACAAGTGTAATAAAAAGGAGGTGCTGTAAAAAAATAGATTGAACAGTTTGCCCTGGACTGATAAAGCAGCAAGCAAATAGCACAATTGTACGGAAGCGTGCTTGGTTTGTGAAAGCAGACAGTCTATACTTGTTAGCTCTAAAGCTACAATCAATTCCAGGGAGGGGAGGGAGAAAGAGGGAGAAAAATGGGAACATTTCCCTTTCCATCTGGAAACTTAATAAGAGTCAAAAAAGGAGTGTCCTTCAATGTTTCTGATCCTCAGGATATGCTGTTTTCTCTTATGAAAGAAGTTCAGTTGACTCAGATCGCAGTCATGTTTGAGCAACCTGTAAGTCAGTGAACATACCTGATTTTATAGGCTTTATACTTCAGTGAGAAGTATATAGTTGTATAATACAAACAATTATCTACTTATATTTTTAACTAAATTATTTCCCCTCCTTCACATTGATCATTTGGGTTTGGGTTTTTTTTCCCTAATGTTGATTTCTATATCCAGCTTGCTTGGCCATAGGCTCATCCAATGCATTTTCCATCTGTTGTTGCCAAAATGCTGACTATACATCCTCTTAACATTAGTAAAAGTGTACATTAAAAAGAGTTTCACTAGCTGTTAAAAAGCACACGTGTGAATTTAGAGTTATTTAATGGTGTACAAATTCAATATAAATATATCCTGGGATAGAACAGACACAGAAATATCCTTTTAAAACATTATCAGAACACTCTCAATTTGGAAACATGTCCCACTTACAAACTACAAGGCAAACAGAAAAGAAGCAACATCTGAACTGGCAGAGTCCTACCACCACGTATTCATTCTTCACCATGCATTGCAGTTCAATTGCTTTCAATAAAAGTCAACTTTTTGTTAAAACTCCTGATTCAGTAGCATTTGCAGGATTCCCATGACAGTACTGCTGGTAGCTGAAAAATCTGTCCGTCTGCATCCTCCTCACACGGCGAGTTCAGGCGTATGAGAACAGTGCAGCACGTAAGAGCATGACGGAGTCCGGAGAGAGAGCACACTGCTGTAATCACTCCTGCTCACCAGCCACCCCTTTTGTTTTGTTATTGCATGCCTTAAGGAACAGCTCATGTAATCAGGGTGCAAGACTAATAGGACAGTACAGAATTCCTTGATTACTGTTCTGCTATAGTGAATAGCCTGGTTTTAACACAGCAAAAAAGAAGCCCAATGACAGCCTAAAAAACAACAGGGGAAAAAAAGGGGGGGGGGGGGGGGGAAGAACAAAGAAACCACCACCCTAAACATGTATGTGACAGAGTAAAGGAAGAGAAGTTTATTCAACATTTACAAGCACTTGCAAACCATCTGCAAGACACAGTAGGACAAGGCAATGACCACAACTGAGGTACCACTTTCTCCACGATTACTTCCCATAGCATCATTACGTAACTCAGAAACACACAGGAACCAGTAAACCTTCTAAATCAGAGCCTTTGACATGCAAGTAGTGTGCACAAGGGAAGGGGACGTTGTTGTACAACAGTCAATTGCAAGAACTGGAAGCTACACCAGAAAAAATAGTAGAGACTGGGAACTAGTAGAACAGAACCAATTTTGATGAAAAAGCCAGGAACACCGATGCCATTGAGCAGGTCAGAAATAGCTTTGCTTCCAGAGGCAGCAAAGGAAGAAAAGCACCATCACTGTTGACTTCAGGATGGTTAAATCTAAACACAAGCAGCTTTTATTTTCTCAGGGGCTTTCCAATGAATAGAGATGTCTAGAGTAAGAGCGATATGCCACAACAAGGAAGAGACACAAAATAATGCATGTAAATCATTAGAGATATTTGTCACTAGGTTTCGTTGAAACCTCTCAGGCTATCCAGTTTCAAGAAATTATTTTGCATTGTATGTCCTCATGCGTAATAACAGCGTGTTTGTCAAAGGCATACAGAGTCACTCGAAAATACAAAGTCTAGAGGCAAAAGAGGAACAATGGTTATAATGTTACCTAAAATTATTTAGTAAATGCTTTCATTTGCATAGTCCACCAGCTGCATTTTTGCAAAATGCTGGAGATAACGTGACGACTCTGACAGCTGTTAACAGAACCTGAAGGCTTCAACAAAAGTGGTAATAAACTGCAGTTGTGCTGTAGCATGTTTTTTAAAACACAAAAGAATAAATCACTGCTTACTAAACTCAAACCAGTCATTTAAAAAGCTGGTTAGGGGTGGAATGATAATTTGCAATATCCCAATTTTCAGGGCTTAGTATTGTTATTTTTTAATATGTACTGGAGCAAGCACTCCCCTGTTTGCTTTCTCCAGCCCTACTGCAGCACTGCATGGTCCCTTATCCCTAATATTGAGATCCTGAATATGACATTATAATCATGAAAGCTTATATCTACAAGGGCAAAACATGCTTTTTTCAGCACTGCATGCAGAAGGGATTAAAAAGTTTTGGTAGATTGAGTTCCTTTTAAATCAGCATCAGTAGCACAGTAGTCTACAAGCAAAGTTGAGACCAAGGCAATTAACCCCATCAATCTAAAATGAATGCGTACACATGCAGACAACTCTTTCTTACCAGCGTCAGCTGAACACTATTAGAGCACTTACTGACTACCTCAGATTTTGTTGCCCATGACCATCTGACAACACTCCTGTATTTGAAGAAAATTACAGCACTTCAACAAGGAAAATAAAATCCAACCAGATTTAAATTCCACTAGCACAGATCAATATTCTCCCTTCTCTAATTTTCTCATACTTAAGCCAAACACTTCACTGATAGATTTCCTTCTGGCTTCAGTGCATCACTTAGCTTTAAAAAAAAAAAAAACACCACTATTCACAAATCACTTTAGATAGCTATGCTAAAGTCAAACATAAGCATTTCCTTTGCTTTCAGTCTGTTACAAACATTTAAACAAGTATGCAATATTGGAATCAACATCCTTACTGCCAAGTATGGATTGCTATGTAAAAGTTTTAACCACAGTATGAGTAAATTGAAAAAAATCACATAAGAAACAGACATTATTAAGCAGTTTAGCATGATGGAGTCCACACTTTTCTAAAAAGACACTTTCTTTTCAACAGCCAGTTACCACAAAACATTCCCTCTTCAGCTTGGCAAAGAGTGGCCTGTCTTTCCATACAGAGGCTGAGCTACAGGAGAGCAGAAGGATTAAATACAGTGATATTTTACCACATCCTTACTAGAGGGGAAAGATAGTCTTGTGGTTAAGGAGTCAGCAGGTCGGCACTTATTCCCAGCTCGGTGCTGAACTGCTTGTGTGGTCTTGGACCAGCCAGCGACCTCCTGCGCCGCCCTTCTCCATGCGCTCCGTGGGGATAATTACGTACCTGCCAAACTCACCCTATGACGTTTGTTTGCAGATTTGGTTTTTGAGGGGGAGAAAGTGGTGAAGCACCAACGGAAATTACCAAATTAAGAGGAGAGGGCACTGGAGAGCTGTCTCCTCATTTCTAGTTTGGATGTTGCACGCTGTTATAACCGATGGGTGCACCGCAGCCCTGCTGCAGTGCAGACGACAGGTACAGCAAAGTACTTTTCCCTTTCCTAAGGTAATAAATACAAAGATGCAGAGAAAAACCACAGAAGGACTTTATGCAAGTACCCACTCACTGCAATTAACACCATGCTGTTGTGAAACGCAGTTAACGAGGTCCTCGCAGAGAATGAGCCACAGGACTACACGATGCTGCTCCCAGGTGAGTGCTCCCATTCTCCGTCACCTGTATTTGGAATAAACCTACAGGGCTTCCCAGTTAACGCAGGGGTGCCGTGGGAGAGCAGCGACCAAAAGGAGCCTGTTCCTACTCTGTGCCCCTATTTCACACCTGAAAAAGCAGGGCATTGACAGATACATTTCCCTTCTCAAGTCACAGCATCAGTGAAGCAAAACTAACTAGATATTTCCTGTATCTTCACCACAGGATTCAGCCAGAGCTTCTGAAAGTAACTGAAAGACACTGCAACCGTCGTCTTAAAACCTAACCACAGCATTTATAGTGTCCCCTAAACATTTCTACTTATACCTCTTTCCATACCTCAGGCTCCTGTGCACTTGGAAACTTGTTAAAATGGTGTAAGAAATAGTTGTCATAAAAAAAGTACCTCTCATTAATTTTTTTACAATATATTACTGAAGACACATTAAACTCCTCTGAAGACACACTGACTTCTGAATTACAGCTTAGTTAGTGCATCTTTTAACTGTGTAGGGACACAAAACATTTGGTCTTCACTAACAACTAGTAAAACCTGTATGCATAATCTTACCTCCATGTTAAAAATAAAGGCAATTTGAAGTAGCTCATCCTATAACGAAAGCAAGCTACAAAAACCATTAATTGACAAGACAGGAATCCACCACGGCACCCCAACACCATGCTGCAGAGCGCAGCCCACCTCGCAGTAGCAGAGCTGGTGCCTGTATGGCACACAGCAAGCACAGCTCAGCAGCAGCGACTCTGAATACAGCTCTGGAAATTCAAGTCCATGGCAATGACCAGGGCAACAGTGTAAGTAAAGACAGAAAAAGGAAAACTCTCTATGTTTTGGAACATTTCAATTTCAAGTGGATTTTATTGGCTGATTTCCAAAGGCATCCCAAACTGACAGGTCCTATGCCAGTACACAGCTATAAAAATGACTTGAAAAGTGATATGAAGCACTTGCTAAATAGTATCATCACCATTAAAATGGCTTAAGAGGTAATAAAACACAGATCTGGTTTTAATTAGTGGAGTTCTCCTATACTGAGCATAATAAGCATTAAAATCCACGCTGTAAAAAAAAAAAAAAATAGAAGTGGTAAATTCTATTCGTTCCACTTTATTCTGCGTATTTACTTTACCTTTATTTCAAAATTACTCCGAAATTTTGTTTCTCCCTTCTCTGTTTAACAACATTCCCAAACCAGCAGAGCCGATCGAAGCTAAAAGCCTCGTCCTGCTGCTGGCACATCACCGACAGATGTTACGAGCACTTAATTGCAAGGCTGCAATCTGCTCTCTGATGGAGGCCGGCAGCAGGTGACGAACTCGTCTGCAGAACTAACTATACATAAAGATGCAAGAGGTGGAGGGGGCAACTCCACAACTTTGCCTTTACATATCACGTTGCATTTGTAGGCCTACTTTTCAGAGGGAGGGAAGAGGGGAGCTACAAAGTTAAAATCACAGAATCACCAAGGTTGGAAAGGACCTTCAAGATCATCAAGTCCAACCGTTAACCCAACACCACCATGCCCTCTAAACCACGTCCTGAAGTGCCACGTCCACATGTTTTTTGAACACTTCCAGAGATGGTGACTCCATCACCTCATCCCTGGGCAGCCTGTGCCAATGCTTGACCACTCTCTCAGTGAAGAAATTTTTCCTAATATCCAATCTAAACCTCCCCTGGCACAACTTGAGGCCATTTCCTCTCATCCTATTGCTCATTACCTGGGAGAAGAGACCAACACCCACCTCACCACAACCCCCTTTCAGGTAGTTGTAGAGAGTGATAGATAAACCTTGGCATCTTTGAGCTCATTGTTCGATTTTACAGCTCCCCACGCGCTGCAGAGCAGGCAGGTGAGCAGCACCGGGCTGACCCCCATTTGCTGTTGATGCTGAGAAAGGCACAATCTGCAGCGGTGCAAGAACAGATCCTCCTGTTGCATCCAGGCACAGTTTACTGATCTGAAGCCATGTGGTCTTCAGCGAAGGCCAGCTGTCCGAGTAGCACACCAGGTGAAAGGCAGGCTGCAAAGGGCTGCCTACATGAACTGATGTCAGATCTCTGCTCCCTGTCTCAGCTTGCAGGTTACACTGCAGAATGGCACAAAACACAAAGCAAACTATTACCCTCAGCACACTTTTGAAACAGCAACAGGAACATTCTGGATGAAAAACAGCGTCTTTCTAAAATATTAATTACAGAAAAGCTGGGTTTTTTTTATTTCAGTATCATGCACAACTTTCATCTCCAAAAGTGATCAAGCAAAAATTTGTATCTATTTTGTCTTAAAATGGATTTCTATTCACAATGTCTTTGGCATCCACCAACCTTTGGAAATAAAGCCTTTCAGAAGGCAACAAAACACTGGCACGCTGAATCAGAAGCAACTTGTGAAGGCAGCTAGAGTTAGAGCAGTCTTTACACATCGTCTAATCACAGACATAATACACAGTCTAATAAAGGGAAACACAGACCACCCATAAAACAGGAGATACATTGTACAAAATTAGCTATTATGATCTACAGATTCAAAATAGTTTAATAACGTTCACATAAAAGAAAGAAAAAAAACCCTTTTTTTATTTTGTTCCACTCTAAGGCCAAGCAAGTACTGAACAATGAAATGGAAGTAGTTTAGCACAAAATAGACTATTGCCTAAAAATTACGGTCAAGTACAGTGGATGGCTACAGCAACTATTGAACTACTTTTTTTTTGTTTAAAGTCAGAAGAGTAGCATCCATGCGTGAGCAATTACACAGCCACCTTGAAAGCATTTTTAGAAAGGGAATTCCCACATAAGTCTATCTGATCACCCCATACGGCCCGCAGGAAGACCTCAGACCACTGCCAAAACCCTTCCTTAACCACCCAGCTCAGCACTTCTCCCACCAGTCACTGGCCACCAGAAAAATAACACCACAAAAAGCAGATTTAGTCTCAGTCTGAAACAGACGATCCTCAAAAAATATTTCAGAAGTAGATTTATGATAGTTCCTTTCAGCAGCTTGTTTAGACTTCTCCAAATCCTAAAAGGTAAACAGCAGTACATCCAAGCTAATTACTTCAT
Source organism: Phaethon lepturus (assembly GCF_000687285.1). Taxonomy (NCBI): domain Eukaryota; kingdom Metazoa; phylum Chordata; class Aves; order Phaethontiformes; family Phaethontidae; genus Phaethon; species Phaethon lepturus. The sequence continues at coordinate 10,499 of NW_010525639.1, read as the reverse complement.
ATTCAAATATCAAAAGAATATTTAACTAGGCACAAATTGGCTTTTCGTACAAGCTAACTCCCATTCCCCAGCTAGGGAACTCCACCAGCAAAGGAAACTTCTTACCTCCACAGAGACAGGGTGAGGACCAGGAGCCTTTTCAGCTAAATATTTCATAAACCCCAAAAGATACAATACTGGATACTCATTAACTGTGGCTTTCAATTTAGCAGGGGGCTTCAAGCTAACAATAGCTATTTTGTGGCAATGCCAAAGCAACAAAAGGGTCATCAGGAATGTACTTCAAACAACTATACTAATAAAGGAGAAATTTATAAGACACCGATTACAATAACATTTCACGCATATTAACATCTGGTTTTAGTTTACCAAAGCATTATGTTCTTGAGGGATTGCTGGGCACAGGGTGAGACTACTCCACTACCTAACAGAACCACAAGTTAAATACGCTGTTTTACATACAGAGCATAACATTTTCTTTTTGCACCAGGTTAGCTAAGTCTAGAAAATATAGAAGGTTTTCTCTTTAAACAAATGGCAGCACTTAAACATACAAATATTTCGCATACACACAGGTTATAGACATGTAAAACCATGTTCACTGGCTGTTATACAACACAGAGCCTACGCTAACAGACAATTCCAAATTTAAAAGCTCTTATTTCACCCAGTCCACTTTTTCTTGCAATTTCTGAGTTCAGACTTCAAATTTTTCAGAATTACTACAGACCACATTTATTTGTGCTATTTTTCATTTGAAGAAAAATAGGATAGGATTTGGAAACAATGCTCTGAACTTGCAGCGTTCCCAGAAGACAGGACTCTTTGAGCAAGGACAGTGGAGGAGTCTCTTGTGCTGAGGCTTTTCCCGTCCCCTGTCCCCAGCTGTCTCGGACCTACCGTGCGGCAACGGAAGCAGCACCTTCATCAGCAATAAACCATTAACTCAGACACACCCTCACCCTGATCCAAACCCAAGCTGCACCCAAGCACCGAGCCCACTCGCACGCGCCTCGCAGAAGTGGGCGGCTCAGCCCAGGAGGCCACATCCATGGCCGGGCTCGTCTCGTCTCCCTCAGAAAGCAGCAGCATTACTCCTCTTACCCAGCACTTACCTCTACAATAAAAGGCAGAAACATCTAGCAGAACAAATGGGATGTATGGAGATCACTACATTCCGACAGGCTAAGTTATTACAATTGCACAATATATTTTAACTTTCAGCAAAGCCTCACACTTCAGGCTAGCAGTCTTCCAGCAGCCTGGTACTGCCAAAAAACAGAGTCAAATTCAAGGGGGGTAGAATCCTTTCCCTCTTCATCTTCATCGCACACGGTGCCAAGGCCAGAGGCTCATTCACCAGGAACAGCTGGCCACCACAGCCTGGCCACCGCAGCCCAGCTGTCCAAATTCTTCTTCTTTTGGTACTTGGTAGCTGGCCACTTTCCCAGCACTTGCAGCTGCAGGCAAGCAGTCTTCACAGGAAGGCAAAGGGGAAAAAATGACAGTACAAACAAATGCACACTTAAAAAAATGCAAATAACATTTGGTACAACAGGTTCTTGGAGAGACCAAATTAAATCAAGCCTTGTTATTCCACTTAGCGGTTTATTAACGAAGCTAAAGGTTCTGAAGCTTCCTTTTTTTTTTTTTTTTTTAAACTGTCATTTAAGTTGTTATAGCAACAAAACTTTCAGGCTACTTGGCCTCAGAGACATTCCAGCATCCCTAAAAGTAATTTTTCCATGTTTCACGAAATTCTGCTCCCGCTCCTTCCTGTTCAGGAGGACTCCAAGAACTTGGAACAAAGTCATTCTTCAAATTATATGCACAAAGAGGTGTATCTCTGCAAGTTTCTCACAAGTAGGATATTGCTTCTGACATTTAATAGAGAAGAAAAAAAACATTATGTGGCCTTTGCCTAGGGGGAAGATAAAGTAACTCAACAACTTTGAAAGCACATGCAAAAAAGATGGGGTAAAGTGAAACTACTTTTTCATTTAGTAAGTGTGGCTACATTTCTTCAAACAAATGAAAACACCTAAGTGGGTGCACACACAAACATACAGGCACTCCCAGAAGTCCTATCTCCATTTAAAACATTTTATACTAACGTAACTTTTTTTCTCCTATTAGTAATACAACACAAACACAAGAAACATTTCGAATTGCCATTCAGAGTCTGTAAAGACACGCACACCCACGACAAAAATACTATAAACGCGGCCACTTAAAAAGAAAACTGCTAACGATGTACCAGCTCGCTCCTCCTGCAAAGGATTCAAAATCTCGCTGCATCAGCAGCAGGCTGAGCATGAGAGAATGTGGAAAATATGTCCAAAAATGTGACATCGCTTTTCCAAAATAGTGTCTACTTCCCCCACCAAATCAGGGATTCACTACTTTCACTAAGCTTATTGCCCAAAAAGGGAAGCCCCCTGTAATAAATTCCACGGGTTTCTTTTTCAAAAGAAAGCCTTTTGGGTGACATCTGTTGTGCCACTGAGGTCAATTTTTCATCCTCTTCCTAAATTGACCACTTACCACCAGGGCACCAAGTTAAACAGTTTCTTCCCATTTTCAGCTCTTTGTAATCTGTCAGTACTTAATTTACTCCATTACTGTCTCACTTCCATGCAAACTCCTGTTTCTCTCTCACGTGAAAGAAAAGGCAACAAGAGTTACATCCATTTACCATTACCCCAAAAGCGTTTCCTCTGGCCAGTCTCCAAGGTCATCCCACCCTTTTTTCCTCCCCTACAGAAAACCACCCTTCTCCGCACAGTAGCTTCCCTTCTGCCAACCCTGCCTCTGTTACCACAGAAGTTCTGAGAAACACAATGATGTCACAATGAAACACAATGTCACCGAAGGTGACACCAGCCAACTGCTCCAGCACCAGAGCTGCAGCACCAGAGCACGGTGCCTGGCAGGAACACGGCAGCATCCCAGGGCCCAGCTCCATGGGATGCTCATCTCTGCTCCTGGGCCGCGAGAGTCGCACCCCCTCGCCCAGAAACACACTTGGCCTTTATTACTCCTCCCCTCCACTGGAGACCCTGGCCCTGAGACATAGCATGTGGGATCTAGTCCAAAAGCTTTTAGTACTAATACGTTTGTCCTTTTGTTTTGGACTAAATAGGTTATTAATGTGTATCACTTTACAGTAAGAAACTGAAGTAGGAAATAAGTTACTGCCATGTACCTGCTACCTGGATGACAAGCTGGACAGGAGCTGTCAATGTGCACTCGCAGCCCAGGCAGCCAACCACCCCCTGGGCTGCATCCAAAGCAGCGTGGCCAGCAGGTCGAGGGAGGGGATTCTGCCCCGCTGCTCCGCTCCGGGGAGACCCCCCTGCAGTGCTGCGACCAGCTCTGGAGCCCTCAGCACAGGAAAGACATGGGCCTGTTGGAGAGGGCCCAGAGGAGGCCACAAAAATGATCCGAGGGATGGAACACCCCTCCTGTGAGGACAGGCTGAGAGAGTTGGGATTGTTCAGCCTGGAGAAGAGAAGGCTCCGGGGAGTCCTTCTTTCAGCCTTCCAGCACTTACAGGGGGCTGACAAGAAAGATGGGGACAGACTTTTCAGCAGGGCCTGTAGCAGCAGGGCAAGGGGTAATGGTTTTACACTAACAGAGGGTAGAGTTAGACTAGATCTAAAGAAGAAATTTTTTATGATGAGGGTGGTGAAACCCTGGCACAGGTTGCCCAGAGAGGTGGTAGCTGCCCCACCCCTGGAAACATTCCAGGTCAGGATGAACAGGGCTCTGAGCAACCTGGCCTAGTTGAAGATGTCCCTGCTCACCGCAGGGGGGTTGGACTAGATGGCCTTTAAAGGTCCCTTCCAACCAAAAAATTCTATGGTTCTATCTGATTAAAAAAGAACAACAGCAAATACTGCAACAAAATAGTTATTAAAATTATTTCTGATCTAACAAATATCAGGAACCAATTTGAGAAAATAACTAAGGCTACTAGTAGGAAAAAATCTGATGTTGCTAAAGTATTGTAACAAGTAAAATTAATGTGATTATCTCAAAAACAAAAAGGCGCTAATGGTCACTGTTAACCTAAAATTATTTTTCCTCAAATTAGAATTTGACTCAATTCTCCTTCACTAGTAATATTAGTCATTTTGACAAGTATTATGTACGTCTGTGCTGCTATACTCTTTTTTTCTTTCTCTTTTTTTTTTTCAACAGCACCACTGGATTACGTAACTTAGCTCAAAGGCAGTTCGGTTTTTTGGTGTTTTTTATCTGTCTTCCAGTACCAGACTTGCTGAGCATTACAGTAAAATGACCTCAAAGAAACAAGGAAAGTATATCATGTATATTAAAAAGGGGGGGAGGGGGAGCACAGATGCCCTAAAGTATCTTGCAGAATTTTTTAATACTTTTTGCTCCACTTTTTATTTTCTTACCGCTCACAAAATATTTCTGAGTGAGAACATCTGTGCTATACTCTGAATTGATGTTAGAAGAATTCCACTTTATTTTCAATATACATAAGCATTGGTTCAGCATTGTTGCATGTTTTATCCATTCAATTTATGTTTGGATGAAAAGGTTTGTTTTCCTTTGAGGAACCAGGAAATTGTTTTAAAGCTACATGAACCATATTCTGTATAACTAAGATCACCAGCGTTTTCTCCCCCGTTTACTCCACCTTATTTTACCAGATTAAATGTGCCACGACCGAAAGATGTCATAGTCTGGTACAACTGAGAAAGTGTTACTTCTAGTGGTGTTTTTATAACAGAACTAAAACATCTGCGACCATTATAACCAAAGTTAAAAGCTATGAGAATCAGATGGTTTTCCACTGGTGGAAGGCTATCGCCCAGGAGAAGAAAAGCTGGCAACTCCCTAAACCCCAAATTGCCTCCAGGACCTGTTCTCCTGACGCGCTGAGCGCTTTCACAGCCTCCTCCGCAGTTGTCCCCTCAGAGCTACAGGAACTGCTCACAGCAGCCAAACACCGCGTTTGCTCAAAGGGAAATCACTCTCAAGTCGCTCTTCCACAAAGACACACTTCGCTTCGATCACCATTAAGTAACGCTGAAATACTGCGAAACCACATAACGCCAAACTGAAAGCAATGATGTATCCCACCCAGCTAAAGATAGGTACTGCGCACATCAGCCAGCCACGGCAGTGCCAGACGTGCCCTTTACTGAAAACACCTTCAAAGCTGAAGGACTTGCATGCTGTCCACTTCTTATGCCGCTCTTAATAAGCACGACAGAATTCGGTCTTCCTCGGTATTAGCCTTGGATAATTCGAAAAGCATTTACCCTGCTTGCTCGGGTAACAGGGGTGCGGCCCCAGCATGGCTCTCAGGCCTCCCGAAGACAAGCCTCCTCGTTCGTACCACGGATGGCTGAACGCAGCCAAGACCTGGTGGAAAGAGTCTGCGGCGAAGCCCTGCCCCGGGTACAGCTTGTGCAGCTCCCCATCTCCCGAGCCACGGGTCCCCCCGGGCACACTACTGCTGAACAGCAAAGCCGCCGCGGCCACTGCCACGCTCCATCCGCGGGTTCGTTCCTGCCTTCACCCTGCGACTTCTCGTGCAATGCCTGAGAGTCACCTGTACTCATAGGCGAGGACAACAAGAAAACACTCATTCAGCTGAAAACGCAGAGGGAGTTGGGCAGAATGGTTAAAAGGAAGTTTTCTGTAATGAGTGGAGGGGATTTAGTTGCTACATGCAAGACGTAGCCTTGCATTTGCACCATCAGCTCCCAAACTGCAGGATCACACGACAGCTTTCTAAACACGAAGCGACCGTGACCCATTTCAGTACTTCTCTTCCTTAAATTAGCAGCTCTCCACTGCTGTTCCTAGCTCTCACCAAGCTGCAGCAGAGCGACGCTGCCGGTCAGCTGGGTTTCACTGCCGCTGCTGGAAGCTCAACATCAGCAAAGAGGTCAAGAGCCGGCCTGAGAAAAGTACTGGCAGCCCCAGGGAATCTGGGCTCTCCTGGCTGACCTCAGGTAAATCATTGAAACACTAACCCAGCCAATACTAAATGCAGAGCCCAGAGACTTCATCCTGGTGCTGTCAGCTGGAAGTAAACCGACAGTCTTTAGCAGCAGAGGTGAGAGGGATTTTGGGGGTTTATGTTTCCTTTCTGGGTCTTTTTGGGGTGGAGAAGGTTCCTGCACATTCTGGAAACAAGTCTATAAGGCTTCTTTCTACTTAAAACAGACTCAAGATTTACGCAAGTATCAAAATGAAATCTAATTAAAAAAAAAAAATCTATTATTTTATGCTGAATTTAGCCATTATCGTCCATGAGTGTTTTCATTACAATTCTGAAGGGGTCTCTGCATGGGCACTGTGGAGGAACCAGCTAAGCCTGTACCCAAAACCCAGTGGCCAGGCTCAAGCGGGGCATGCACCAAGACCAATACAAAACCCAAGTAAAACCAGCACATTTTCATACCAACCTACCCCTGTGTACTACAGCCTATAAATGATGCCCCAGTGACAGCTGCACTCATGAGCAACTGTGAAACTGTTTGCTAAGAAGCATCAAAGTCGCTGTCGTGTACCTGGAAGACAACCTGCTCTCTGGGACCTGACTTTTAACCTGAGAAATCCCAGTTATCTGGCACGGGGCGGGGAGGGGGAATCAAAAACTGTAAAAAGCAAGCTTCGCATATCCACTGAGACTACAACCTTCTCCTCTCACACTTCCCTGCTGCTGAATGTCAGACCTACCAAAGAGTTGGAGCTTTAAGCTCTGGGTGGCCTGAGCTTCTTATGTACAAATTAAGTGACAATATGGTCATTTGACACCTGTTACATTTGCTTACACAGCCAACTTTCCTTGAGTTCTGGCCTCTTATCAGCAGCTGCCTTCAAACGCTATCAAAGAGCAGATCCCTACAAGTTCTTTTCACAAATATTAACACACTGCAGTTTTTGAATTAACAATTCAAGTGCCATACAACATCACAAACCCCCAAACACTTAACCTCCTGTAGCATTTGGAGGCAGGGGAAGAAGGGAGGTGTGTCTAAAGAGTCCTCCTAAAATCTTTTTAA